>NC_140989.1:238922203-239009157 GCF_052327205.1 Somniosus microcephalus | reverse complement strand
GCCGACTCCCTCCTACCTCTTCCCCCCTCCCCCTCCTACCTCTTCCCCCCTCCCCCTCCTACCTCTTCCCCATCCTACCTCTTCCCCCTCCCCCTCCTACCTCTTCCCCCTCCTACCTCTTCCCCCCTCCTACCTCTTCCCCCCTCCCCTCCTACCTCTTCCCCCTCCCTCCCCCCCCTCCTACCTCTTCCCCCCCTCCCCCTCCTACCTCTTCCCCCCTCCCCTCCTACCTCTTCGCCCCTCCCCCTCCTACCTCTTCCCCCCTTCCCCTCCTACCTCTTCCCCCTCCCCCTCCTACATCTTCCCCCCTCCCCCTCCTACCTCTTCCCCCTCCCCCTCCTACCTCTTCCCCCCTCCCCTCCTACCTCTTCCCCCCCTCCCCCTCCTACCTCTTCCCCCCTTCCCCTCCTACCTCTTCCCCCTCCCCCTCCTACCTCTTCCCCCTCCCCCTCCTACCTCTTCCCCCTCCCCCTCCTACCTCTTCCCCCTCCTACCTCTTCCCCCCTCCTACCTCTTCCCCCCTCCCCCTCCTACCTCTTCCCCCCTCCCCCTCCTACCTCTTCCCCCCCTCCCCCTCCTACCTCTTCCCCCCTCCCCTCCTACCTCTTCCCCCCCTCCCCCTCCTACCTCTTCCCCCCTTCCCCTCCTACCTCTTCCCCCTCCCCCTCCTACCTCTTCCCCCCTCCCCCTCCTACCTCTTCCCCCCTCCCCCTCCTACCTCTTCCCCCCTCCCCTCCTACCTCTTCCCCCTCCCCTCCTACCTCTTCCCCCCCTCCCCCTCCTACCTCTTCCCCCCTTCCCCTCCTACCTCTTCCCCCTCCCCCTCCTACCTCTTCCCCCCTCCCCCTCCTACCTCTTCCCCCCTTCCCCTCCTACCTCTTCCCCCTCCCCCTCCTACCTCTTCCCCCCCTCCCCCTCCTACCTCTTCCCCCCTCCCCCTCCTACCTCTTCCCCCTCCCCCTCCTACCTCTTCCCCCCTCCCCCTCCTACCTCTTCCCCCCCTCCCCCTCCTACCTCTTCCCCCCTCCCCTCCTACCTCTTCCCCCCCTCCCCCTCCTACCTCTTCCCCCCTCCCCCTCCTCCCTCTTCCCCCCTCCCCCTCCTACCTCTTCCCCCCTCCCCCTCCTACCTCTTCCCCCCCTCCCCCTCCTACCTCTTCCCCCCTCCTCCCTCTTCCCCCCCTCTTCCCCCCCTCCTCCCTCTTTCCCCCCTCCTCCCTCTTTCCCCCCTGTAGTGTCTGCGTATCAATAACACACGGACTGCAGGAGAAGGTAATAAGAAGTGTTTACTGAACAGAGGGTATGCTGGAACTGAAAGTACAGAAGCCTGCTATGGCTTTATATACAGGTGTGGTCACTGCCAGTACTACAGTATAAAAGCAGTTCTCTCTTAAAGGAACATACACAACAATTCCTCCCCTTTTAGATAAACAGTACATAACATTCATTTAACAATTGAATAATAACTAATTACAATTACAATTTTCTTTGTACTATATGCATCAGCTGAAAGTAATCATTTATAAATTCAGTCTTTGAGGAGGCTTCCTGATCCTGTCTGGATAGCGCCTTTCTCGAGTATCCTGTTCTTGCGGCGGAGTCGATTCTGGCTCATTGTCATTGGTTGGTTCGTCAGCTTCCAATACCACTGATTCTGAGGTAGACGCAATCTGTACTTCGGGTTCATCACCAGGTGCACATGCTCGTGGTATGGGTTTGACTTGTTCCTGTGACTCTAGAATCTGGTCAGCATGGCGTCTCACAAATGCTCTCTCCAACGTCCACTGTATACATTAGTGGTCCCTGCTGTGTGCATATCATGCCTGGCTGCCATTTTTCTGTTCGGTAGTCGCGGGCCAAGACTGGTTGCCCTATCTTGAAGCTCCTGGTTGGCTTTTCATTGATGTGCTGGAATTGCTTATTCTCAACATTTCATCTTATGTTTGGTTTGAGCAAGTCCAGGCGACATCTTAACCCACGGTTAAGGAACATCATGGCTGGAGCTTGGTTGGTGACTGCATGTGTCGCATTTCGGTAAGCAAACAAGAAATTATCCAACATGTGTTGCAGTGGTATGTTGTCATTATACATCGCCTTTATTGATTTTTTAAAGGTTGGAACAAACCTCTCAGCCAATCCATTTGTGGCTGGATGATATGTGGCGGATGTGTAATGCTTTACCCCATTATTCCTCAAAAACCTCCGGAAATCCTCGGACACAAACTGTGGTCCATTGTCGGAGCAAATCTGTTCTGGCAAGCCATTCCTGGCGAAGATGGTCCGTAGGACTGCAATAGTTTTCTCCGTGGTGGTGGAGGACATTTTGATGACCTCTGGCCATTTCGAATGTGCATCCACGGCGATTAAAAACATTGAGTCCATAAATGGACCAGCAAAATCAATGTGTACCCGTTGCCATGGAGATGAGGGCCACTCCCATGAGTGTAGCGGGGCCTGTGGTGGAGCGTTTTGGACTTTCTGGCATCCTGTGCATCTCTTGGTCATTTCCTCAATTTCTTTATCGATTCCCGGCCACCACACAAATGCCCTGGCTAGGCTCTTCATTGTTACCCCTCCCAGATGACCCTCATGAAGCTCATTGAGCACTCTTTCTCTCAACTTGGGTGGAATTACCACTCGGGATCCACACATCAAGGTCCCCCGGCACACTGACAGCTGTTCTCTCCTTGGCGAGAATGCTGGCAACAGTGAGTCGCCATGTGCTGGCCATCCCTTCACCGTCAAATCATAGACACGAGAGAGTGTCGGGTCATTTTGGGTTTCCTTCTCTATACTTGAGTTTGTAACAGGTAGACATTCGACTATGGTTGAATGGAATATCTCAACAGGGTCCACTGCAGGTGCTTCCTCCACCATAGGCAGCGGCAGGCGCGACAGCCCATCAGCATTTCCATGCTGTTTCGTGCCCTTATACTCTATGTCGTATTGATGTGCCCCTAGAAAAAGGGACCATCTTTGCAACCGTTGCGCCGTCATCACCGGAACGTCCTTCTTTGGGTTAAAAATGGAGACAAGAGGCTGGTGATCAGTCAGTAACGTGAATTTCTGCCCGTGCAGATAGTGATTGAACTTCTTCACCCCCCACACCAGGCTGAGGGCCTCCCTGTCAATCTGGGCGTAGTTACGCTTGGCTGAAGTTAACGAGCGTGATGCAAAGGCTATTGGCCTCTCTGAACCATCAAGGAATTTGTGCGACAGCACCGCTCCAATGCCGTAGGGAGACGCATCACATGCCAACCGAATCGGTAGTGATGGATTGTAGTGGGCCAATACTTCTTTTGAAGTGATTAGGCATTTACATTTCTGAAAGGAACGCTTAAACTCATCACTCCATTTCCATGCTACTCCAGTTTGCAGCAGGGCGTTCAGCGGGTGCAGAATTGTAGACAAATTTGGCAAGAACTTATGGTAGTAGTTCAGCAACCCGAGGAACGACCTCAGTTGTGACACATATTCCGGTGCTGGAGCCTTGACTACTGCCTCAATCTTGTCTGGGGACTTATGCAACCCCTCTTCATCAATCACGTGGCCACAATACGAGATTTGTTTCCTGAAAAACTCGCATTTGGGGCGGTTGGCTCGTAGCTCATATTCTTGTAATCTAGTGAGCTCCTGCTCCAGGTTGGCAAGGTGTTCACTGTCATTTCCGCCCGTAACCAGGGTGTTGTCCAAATAACACTGGGTCCCCGAGATCCCTTGCAGGACTTGTTCCATCGCTCTCTGCCAAATTGCCGGAGCTGATGCTACCCCGAATACCAGTCGGTTGTACCTTTGTGAGTGTTTATCGTGAGGTATTTTCTAGATGATTCATCTACCTCCATTTGTAGATACGCTTGGGCCAGATCAATCTTCGTAAAGTGTTTCCCTCCAGATAGTGAGGCGAAAATACCTTCTATCCGCGGAAGTGGATATTGTACTGTGTGAAGGACTGGGTTCACAGTTACCTTAAAGTCCCCACAGATGCGAACCTTCTTCGGTTCCCCAGGCGTGCTGCTCAATGATTTCTTCATTACAGGAACGATGGGTGTAGCCCACTCGCTCCAGTCCACCTTGGACAGCACACCCGCATGCTCCAGACTCTCCAGCTCTGCTTCGATGGCTGGGGGGATTGCATACGGTACCGGTCTGGCCTTAAAAATTTTGGGTTTGCATTATCTTCAGTTTTTATCATTGCCGTTACGCCTTTTAGAGTCCCAAGTCCTTGCTGGAACACCTCTTTCGCGTCAGTTAGAATTTTTGACAGTCGTCCAGGTGTGGCGTCGTCATCCTTTTTGTCAGCCACAGCTAGCGCCTGAATGGAATGCCAATCGAATAGTATTTTTTGGATCCATTCACATCCCAATAATGGTGGTCCTCCATCTTGTAGTATATATAGATACAGTTCCTGTGTTTCCTTGCCGTTGTATTTAACGGGCACCCTTATTTTTCCTCTGGGGTAGACTTTTTGCCCCGTATATGTCTTCAAGACAATGGACGTATCCTTCAAGGGAATGTGTGAGAATAGCCGCTCGTAGTCTCGTCGATTCATGACTGTTAGGGCTGATCCTGTGTCCAATTCTATCTTTACTTGGGACCCCGCTATCATGAGGGTGACCCAAATGGTTCGGTGATCCTCCTTTGCGATCACATTGTGTAACTTTAGACAACTTAGTCTCCTGCTCCCGGAGTCATTATCACTCTTCTGGTCTTCTGAACTACTGTCCGTCATCTTTTGTACTTTCTTGTACTTTTCCTTAGTAGTTCTTTTAGTGTTGGTTTTCTTTCCCGACCTGCAGACTCGTGCTATGTGTCCCACTTTTCCACATTGCCTACATACTTTGTCCTTAGCCCAGCAATCCTTCTGGTCATGGTTTGTTCTGCCACAGCGATAGCACTTTTCTGCTCCATATGCCATTTCATTGGTGATATATTCTTGCAGTTTCTGTTGTAATTCTGCAGCTCCCCGTGCTGCTGCTTCGTAGGATACTGCAATGCTGAAAGCCTTTTCTAGCATAAGGTCCTTTTCCGAAAGTAGTCGTTTCTGGGTTCCTTCACTCTGGAGCCCGCAGACAAACTTATCCCTTAAGGTATCTGCCAGTCTTGCTCCGAACTGGCAGTGCTTCGATAACTTGCGTAGTTCCGTAAGATAGTCAGCATTACTCTCATCTTTGTGCTGGTTTCTTTTATGGAACTTGAATCTTTCTGCTATCGGCAGCGGTGTAGGGTTTAGATGTTGCTGTAAGATATTGACAATCTCTTCAAAGCTTTTCTCCATTGGTTTAGCTGGTAATTAAATTCTGCAATAGGCCGTACGTTCTCACGCCCATCAAATTTAATGATACCGACGCCTTCTTTTCATCGGCCACCCCATTTGCCTTGCAGTACACTTCAATTCTTTCCACATACGTGGTCCAGTCTTCTATTTCATTGTCGAAAGCAGTGATACTGCCAATCTTCGGCATGTTGGGTGGTTTAAAATGGCGCCTCCCGTGCTTTTCCTTCTTCCCCAATGGATTAAAATGGCGCCTCCCGCGCTTTTCCTTCTTCCCCTTGCTGCCAATGCTGCTCCTAGCATTCTAAATAGTAATGGCAGTGCCTCGCGGCTTCGGCGCGTCTCTCTTTTGTTAGTTAAATTCCTTCGTTTTATTCTTCTTCGACGCTGTCCACTGCGCGTCTCTTTTCCTTCCCCTCTTTTATTTTCTCTAACGCTGCCCGGCTCTTGAGCACCGACCGCGCCCTATGTGCTCCACCCTCTCTCTCTCTTTTCCTTCCTGATGACATTGCACTGCCCCCTTGCAGAGCCGCTCGATCGAGCTCAAGCCCGCGCAGACCGGAAGGGTCAGCGCACTACCTGCTACCAGCATGATTTGCTGGAACACCTTGACTGGGAAGCCAAGCCCAGCTCTCCACAGCTTCCCCTGCGATTCACTGAACCCCGATGGATCACTGGGCAGTTGCCCACGATCGATGCCCGTTGCTCTGGCTTCGACCTCCAAGAAGCTTCTTTTCAGGGATGGATCCCCGTGAGGTGATGCAGTACTGCAGGTGAGTTCGAACCTGCTCGTCGCCACTGTAGTGTCCGCGTATCAATAACACACAGACTGCAGGAGAACGGTAATAAGAGGTGTTTACTGAACAGAGGGTATGCTGGAACTGAAAGTACAGAAGCCTGCTACGGCTTTATATACATTTGTGGTCACTGCCGGTACTACAGTATAAAAGCAGTTCTCTCTTAAAGGTACATACGCAACACCCCCTCCTCCCTCTTCCCCCCCTCCCCTCTCCTCCCTCCCTCTCCCCTCTTTCCCCCCCTCCTCCCTCTTCCCCCCTCCCCCTCTCCTCCCTCCCTCTCCCCTCCCCTCCTCCCTCTCCCCCTCCTCCTCCCTCTCACCTCCTCCCTACCCCCTTCCTCCCTCGCCCCCCCTCTCCCCTCCTCCTCCCTCTCTCTCCCCCCTCTCTCTCCCCCCTCTCCCTCCTCCCTCTCCCTCTCCCCTGCCCGAGCCCTCATCCCCCGCTCCAATCCCTCTTTCCGCATCGGGGCCCAGGCCTCGGCACCTGGATGAACGCGTTCCCTTGGACGCTTTTGGCGGCCTCGGCCTTCACCCTGATGCCGTTGGCCGAGGCGAACGCCCGCAAAGACATGGCCCAGCCGAGTCCAGCGCGCCGGTCAGCTCGCGGTCCGCAGCCGCTGTTCGGCCGCAGGCCACAAAGCACCTGAGCCCAGCGCCGGCGATGGCTCCGCGGAGCTTCGTGCCGCCCCACGCACTGACATGGCCCCGCCCTCCCGAGCTGGCTTCAAGACCACCGATTGCGGCTGTGAGAGACGGCCGGCGGGCCCGGTTGCCGGGGTAACCCTTCCCGCTCTCCAAGCCCCACCCGAGATCCGCACTCCCGAGAGCCCCGCTCTCCAAGCCCCGCCCCCCCGCCCGAGCCGAGCGGGGAACAGAGAGAGACCTCGCGTCTCAGCTGCTCCTGCTGTGCGCGCACCCTGTGTATGTCCCGTGACCCTCGTGGCCGACGCCGTTGCCCCGGGTAACGTGACGGGGGGGAGGAGCTTAGCAGAAGCCGTGGGACAATTACCTAGCTCGGGCGTGGCTGGGCAGGAGAGGCTCAGGCTTTGAGGCCTAGGTTCTGAGGCCTTACAAAAATGGGGAAAGGTAGGAAAAAGAATCATCAGGTTAGAGAAAATATTTACAAATGAATGAAGTTTTCTTAAAAACAATTTAATAAAAGCAATTTTTTTTTGCTGGAATTGTAGGTTTGAAAAGAAAAACGCAGAAAGCGGGAAAAAGAATGGAATCAAGATGGCTGACACTCACCTCGGTTCAAAACGATTCGGCCCGCCCACACACGCACCGATTGGTCGACCGTCATGTCACCGAAGCGTATGATTGGTCAATCATCCTGTCGCTCAACTCTAGGAGGGCCCGCCCGCACGCGCGACGAACCCGCCCCCGCCACGCAGCAATTGGTCGACCGTCAGGTCGCTCGACCGTACGATTGGTCGACCTTAATGTCACTCTATGCTAATGAGCGGATAATGAGCGGAATTTTGAACGTTTTTTGGATACGCAATTTTTGTCTCGCCGAAACGTAAATACGCTTATGACCGTTCCGGAATCGTAAGCTTTCTTTCGATGTAACGCACATGTAGGTACGCTCTATAACTTTAGAGTGTATAGCCGGACAGACAGACAGATAGACAGACAGACAGACAAACAGATAGACAGACAGACAGACAGACAGACAGAACAATCCTTTTATATATATAGATATGGCTTTATTCCTCTTCAAGCCTACAGCTGAAAAAGTGTCCATTCAGGCTGGGACAGCGCTTATGACTGTGGTTGTTTTGTTTTTACTTGTTTTGTATTGTGACTGGATTTAAAGGTGCAGAAACTCAAATCAATCTAGGGGGAAAATCCTTGCGTTTTGCCATTCTGGTTTCTGTCAGTGTTGAGGGTAAAGGGTTTTGGGTGTGGCAGCACTTAGGGTATGGGTTCAGGGACCAGCACCACTGTGAAGCTGGTCCCTTGAGCTGAGACCTGGGCTGATGGTCCATGAATTGTAGGGAGGCTGGGAATGAGCTGCCAGGAGTTGGGGAAGGGGATCAAGAATTGATTGCAGGAACTGGTAAGTTGCCTGGCAACTAAGTATGGGCCGGGGACATACCTGGGGGATAAAGGGAGCAGGTCATGACAGGTCACACATTTTCAATTTCTCTGTTGCACCCACTGGGGTAGAATCTCGGTGGGGTTCTCCAAATCTATTACCTCAGCAAAATATCGGTGGATGCCCCAGAGGAATGATGTCAATGACCATTTACACTATTTCCCCTGGGCTTCCACTAAAGTTACAGTGGAAGAACGGCAGTGGAAATTCTACTTCACTTTCTCTCTCAGACGTTCTATTTCTCTCTCACACATTCTATTTTTCTCACCCTCACACATTGGCCGTAATTTTCCCAGTGCCGAACGGCGGGTTTGGGGGTGGGTCGGCAGTTAAAATCGTGGAAAATGACAACATGGCAGGAACCCACCGTTATCCCTCTGACTTCCGCATTTAACTCAGGCGCGTCTTGAGGCGTGCCACGGACCTGCTTGGGAGAGGCAGGCGACCTCATTGAGGTAATTAACTGCTTGTTGAGAGACCCTTAATTGCCTTTTTAACATCAGGTTTTGGGTTTAACTTGTTGCACACGGGATTCATGCACCTCGGGAACCTCGCCTGTGAAGGAGAGGCGGAGGCTCAGCGGCCATTGTGCGAGTCCATTAAGTGACAGCTGGAAAAAACACATAAAATCAAACAATACACCTGCTTCCTTGCCTAAGGGAAAGGCTGTTGCTTACTCCATTTTGTGCAGAGATTTAGCTGTCAGGACTTTGTCGGTCATTTCTGCAACCTCGGTAGCCACTCTCACCACATTGCAAGTTACTTTCACTACATTGAAGGATTGTGCCTCCGATCTCCACTTTACCTGCCATCTATTAGATCAGCATGGGTGCTGCTTATGTTGTCTCACCTTGGACCTCAGAATCGGACCAAGATGAGCCCCAGCACCAACAACACCAGCAGCAGCAGCAGCAGCAGCAGCACCCACAACACCAGCCCCAGCACCCACAACACCAGCAGCAGCACCCACAACACCAGCAGCAGCACCCACAACATCAGCCCCAGCACCCCACAACACCAGTCCCAGCACCCACAACACCAGCCACGCCAGCAGCAGCACCCACAACACCAGCAGCAGCAGCAGCACCCACAACACCAACCACACCAGCAGCACCCACAACATCAGCCACACCAACAGCAGCTCCCACAACACCAGCCACACCAGCAGCACCCACAACACCAGCCACACCAGCAGCACCCACAACACCAGCCACACCAGCAGCAACACCCACAACACCAGTCACACCAGCTGTAGAGGGTGACTATGCGGGAGTGGCGTGACATTGCCAAATGGCCTCCTTCAGTGGTGTTACTTGCTATGATTGCATTAGGATGAGGCTGAGTGTCAGTGGTGGTTAGCCAGATGGGGATATGAGTAGGTCTATAGACAGAGAGGGATGGGTGGACCTGCAAGATAGGTTGGTGTGAGGAGTGACGTGCAGGAGTAGGCGTGGGAAGGCAGAGTGATGTCGTTGGGGTGACAGGCGCATCAGGATGTAGGTGAGTGTGGCATTACCTTTCCTGACATCATGAGATCATTGAATCTTTTGCAGCACTGGATCTTTGTCTTCCTCACCACATCCCTGCTGCTGACCTCCTCTGCTGCTCTGAGTTTTGGTATCTTCTGAAAATTTGACCAATTTACATTGAGTTTCTGAATCCAAGTCATCAATGTAAATTAGAAACAGTACTGGTCCCAACGCTTATCCCTGGGGCACCCCGCTTGGTACTCCACCTGCCCCCACCTGAAACTTCCTCACTAACCAGTATCTGTTGCTTTTTACCCTTCAGTCAAATTGCTTTTCCATTCCCAAGATTTTCCTTGAATTCTCATGGCTTTGAGCTTAACTTGTGTGGAAACTTGTTAAATGCCTATTCGAAGTGTAGGTAAACTGCAGCATAGGACTTTTCACAGTGCATAGCCTTCCGATATCTACCTTCCATTATCAAGTAGACCAAAAATCTAAGAAGGGGTGCAAGTATCAAGTAGTCCTATATTTGATCATATTGTATTGACTAGAGTGCATTGGATTCAATGTACTTAAAATCTGTACTGTAATGTACTGTGCTTTAAAAAAAATGAAAATTTGCCTGTGGTTTATTAACTTAATACTTCTGTCCTTTCATTGTGGTACCTCTGGGATTAAAACCAGGTTAATTAAATAAAGGACCCGGTCTAGCTGATATATGTTTGTACCGGATCAACAGGTCTAAGTTGCTGCAGTGTAACAAAAGATGGCTCTGATATGCTATTGCTTGTTAAGTGCAAATCCATTAGTGCTGTGCTGTCCAGAAGCATTCCTGCTATTGATCTGTGTAGGTGTTGGTGAGCTGCATCACAGATAGGGTTTCAAAGGGCACACTGAAGGCAATTGTCAGCTGGATTCATTCAGCAGATGTTAGGTTTGTCCTGCTTTTCTGTACAGGGTCATTTCCATGAACAGTAGAATATCACCTGTGGCCATTGCTAATCTGCATTGGAAGACACTCGTGGAGGCCTCACAGGTCATGGAGGGCTGATAGAAGGGGCAAGTGCTTCAATCGTCAAAGGAAGAGTGGTGGAGGAATGGGGCAGCGCTGTCAGCTACCTGATTTAGGATAAAATAAAATAAGTCATTATTGAAGAGTGCTTTGAGACTACAAAGTGTCTCAGTCCGATGGCTAAATACTTGTCCAAATCCAAAAAATCTTATTATAATATTGTAAGAAATAGGAAGGCTAAATCCCACACAATATATGACAAATAGTGTATTGGAAATTCCAATGTGATTTATGTTCATTTAAGAGCTTGTGCCAAATCTTCTCCCCTTTCATCAATTGAAAGATTGGACTGGGATTTACTGTTAGTATGTCAGGTTTTATATATGATATTCAAATTAGATTACTTTGACCTATCTCACATACTCCAGTCCACTGTTAACCAAGTCTCTTCACAGCAGGGGCACAGTAAGACACTGAACTAAGTGTAACTGAACTCCTACCTGCTTTAAAACACTGAGACAGAATCTGAACGTGACTTTATTTAACCACATCTGGAATCAATTAATACTATCACAAAATTAACTGGGGTGATTATGTAGAAGTAACCTGAAATTTAATATCAATCCACACAGTTTAAATCATTGTAAGTGCAACAGTAATTTAAGTGTATCACAATATCTCAACCATGGCTGGGTTTTGCTTACTAACAGTATAATTAATTTACTTTCAGTGCCTGAGATTACAGTACAGGCCTAACAAGGTTAAGTTTACAGATGTATTCAATGAACTGCCGATACGTTTCCAGTGTTGCACCTTTGTGGTGTAAGCATCAAATCAAACAGATCCTCTCTTCAGTAGTTGGCCGTTTCTGGTATCAGCAGTTCAGCTTTCCTGAACAATACTCTTGGTTCATCTCCAGGGATGCATGAAGCAAATCATTCTCCATGGTGATTGTCTTGGTCCTTTAATTGCTTTCTTTTCTTCCTAACTTTAACTAACCTGGCACATCCTGAGTCAGAAGGTCATGGGTTCAAGCTCCACTCCGGAACTTGAGCACATAATCCAGGCTGATGCTTCAGTACAGTACAAAGAGAGTGCTCCATTGCCAGATGTCCCATCGTTTGGATGAGATGTTAAACTAAACCCTGTCTACCTGTTCAGGGAAACATAAAAGATCCCGTTGTAGGAACGTGGGTTCCTAACTAAAAGACTGAGTTCTACTCAGGCGATCAAACAAAATGAACTTTAATGAAACAAACAGGCTTTAACAAGAAACTGCAGGATAACATCGAATGTAGGTCTGCTCTCTCTGGAGGCTCCACGACGACTGCCCCTGCAGTCCTGTGTCTGACGTCATGACGTTTTCCCGCCAGTGGGGGGTCACGTGATGAGCGGCGTGACGTCATCACGTTTTAGCCGCGCTGTTAAAGCAACCACACTCTGTACAGTTAAACAGCATAAATAAAGATACAGACTCAGACTGTAGCTAACATGTTGTTAAAGGAATTATGGTGGCTCCGCCACACTGTAGTAGTTTTTCGAAGAAGAGCAGAAAATTCTTCCATTCATTCTTAACCACCATCACCAAAACACAATCTCGTCACTATTTGTGGGCCCTTGTTGTGTGTAAATTGGCTTTAATGATTACAAAACAGTGGGGACTACACTTCAAAAGTAATGTTTTAGTTATGAATTGTTTTGTGACATCCTGAGGATGTGAAAGCTGCTTTATAAATGCAAGTTCTTTCTCTTCGCTGGGAGCAAGCAGAAGCCAAGCGCAAGCAGCGCAAGGAGCGCACGCCAACCCAAGCACCCCACCCACCCGCTCCTTCAACCACTGTCTGCCCCACCTGTGACAGAGACTGTAGGTCTCGCATTGGACTCATCAGTCACCTGAAAACTGATTTTTAGTGTGGAAGCAAGTCATCCTCGGTTCCGAGGGACTGCCTAAGAAGAAGAAGCAGGAATGCAAGTTCTTTTTTTAATGTAATACTTTATTGCGGTTTTGACTATACACTGTGCTTTAGAATCATAGAATCATAGAATGATTACAGCACGGAAGAAGGCCATTCGGCCCGTTGAGCCCATGCCGACTCTGCAAGATCAGTTCAGCTGGTCCCACTCCCCCGCCCTTTCCCCGCAATTTTTTTTCCATTAGGTACTTATCCAATTCCCTTTTGAAAGCCGTGATTGAGTCTGCCTCCACCACACTCTCAGGCACTGCACCCCAGTTTCTCCAGTCTATCCGCATAACTGAAGTCCCTCATCCCTGGAATCATTCTCGTAAATCTTTTCCGCACGCTCTCTAAGGCCTTCACATCCTTCCTAAAGTGCGGTGCCCAGAATTGGACACAGTACTCCAGTTGAGGCCGAACCAGTGTTTTATACAGGTTCATCATAATTTCTACGTTTTTGTACTCTATACCTCTATTCATGAAGCCCAGGATCCCGTAAGCTTTTTTAGCCACTTTCTCAACCTGCCCTGCCAGCTTCAATGTTTTGTGCACATATACCCCTAGGTCACTCTGTTCATGCACCCCCTTTGGGATTGTACCCTTTAGTTTATATTTCCTCTCTTCATTCTTTCTACCAAAATGTGTCACTTCGCACTTTTCTGTGTTAAATTTCATCTGCCACGTATCCGCCCATTCCACCAGCCTGTCAATCAGCCCCAACCTTGCTGACGCACTCCATACCATGTGCCTCTAGGAGTGAGATTGCTAATCTAGCACTGAATGAGGGACAGTTTTGTGCTGAGGGCCCACAATGACAGAGAACACAGTCTGAGCTGATTTCATTTGGGTTTCTTACAGGCAGCAGACACACAAGGCTGCATCATTTCAGCATGGGGCTGGATTCAAACCCAGATAGTGTCCAATCTTGAACTGACGTGAAGGATCTTTGGACTTTTCCATACCAGATTTAAGGAAACTAAATGATTGAATAGAACCCTGGTTAAATTACCTGCTAAAGGAGCTGAGTTTGGTTCAAAGAACTGTTAAACTGACTGTTTAAGAAGGCATGCTGGGAAGGTTGAGCAAATTCAAAAAGTGTTACACAGACTGTCTGGGAGGCTACAGGGAAGGAGAACTTGAGAGCCTGTGGGAAACCATCCTTAACACCAAGTGCTGTTTTTATAGCAAACCATATAGGTTAGAGGAAAGTTACAAAAAAGCTTGGTTTGGTCAGTAAGAATGTTATAACAGCAGCTATTCTAAAATGAAGGAAGGAGACAGTCCACGAGGAGGCCAGAGACAGTCCACGGGGAGTCCAGTGAAAGTCCACGAGGAGACCAGAGACAGTCCATGAGGAGACCAGAGACAGCCAACGTGGAGACCAGAGACAGCCCACGTGGAGACCAGAGACAGTCCATGAGGAGACCAGAGACAGCCCATGTGGAGACCAGAGACAGCCCATGTGGAGACCAGAGACTGCCCATGTGGAGACCAGAGACAGCCCACAAGGAGACCAGAGACAGCCCACGAGGAGACCAGAGACAGCCCACAAGAAGACTATTATGTTCATTAATAAATAAACATTCTTATTATGAACACAGCTAGCTTTTGCTAGACACTTTATTGAGCACATGTGGACTAGGTACAGTATCTGTAGAGGCATCCATCTTGACTGCTGCCTTGTGGGTAGCCTAGTGCCTGATGGGTAATGTAGTCTTAATATACATACAGCTGGGTAGTGTAGTCTTATATACATACAGCTATAGACAGCTCTACACAGCTCTACGGCTCCACCTAGTGTCCACTATAGAATGACATGTTATTGATCATTACATCCCCCTTTCTTTGAGGTTTAACAAAATCAATATCAATCAACTTTCAAGAAAACAATGAAGATAATATCAGTAACACTTTTGTTAGTGCTCTATAAACATAAACATTTTCAAAACAGTCAACACATTTTCAAAGCTTTATATTGTACTCAAAGATTAAGTCTATCAGGCTTTTTTACTTCACGTGTGGATCTTCTCAACACGGGTAAGTCTGATGTGTCTTCATGAGATTGTTCTGGCGGTGAATGACAAGATGCAGTTGCGGCATTGTCATCAATCTGCTCTTGAATAGTCTCTTGTGTTTTTAGGAGGGAATGGCGGTTCCTCCTGAGAATCTGTCCTTCCTCAGTTCTAACAGTGTATGACCTTGGTCCTACTTCCTCAAGAACTGTAGCTTTCCTGTTCCATGCATCTGGATCCTCAATCCTGACAACATCATCCCTTGTCAATGGTTTTAGAGTTTTGGATGACTTGTCATAGTGTGATTTCTGTTTCAGCTTTAACAGTTGAAGTCTCTGTCTCAGTTCCTCACTTTGCTGTTCTTTTGCACAGCAGGGTAGCGTGGTGCGCAACTTGCGACCCATTAGTAGTTCAGCAGGTGAAGAACCACAGTCTAAAGGTGAGGCTCGGTAGCTCAGCGGGGCGAGATAAGGATCAGACTTGCTTTCTGTCGCTTTCTTCAGTAGCTGCTTGAGAACTTGAACACCTTTCTCTGCCTTACCATTTGACTGAGCATACAAAGGACTGGATGTGATGTGCTGAAAGTCATAATGTGCTGCAAACTGTTGCCACTCCTTACAGTTGAAGCACGGACCATTGTCGCTAATGGCAATCCTGAGAATTCCATGTCTGGCGAAGATGGATTTCACATGCATTATGACATTGCTTGCTGATGTGCTTGAGAGCAGCGCCATCTCAGGATAGTTAGAATAGTAGTCAATCACTATTAGATATTCTTTACCATTTAAATGAAAGAGGTCCATACCAACCTTTTGCCATGGTGCTGTTGGTAAGTCAGCTACTATCATTGGTTCCTTTGTTTGTTTGTTTTGGTGTTTCTGACATGTCTCACATTTGCCTATCATGTTCTCAATGTCCTTATTTATGCCAGGCCAATAAACAGTGTCTCTTGCTCTCCTTTTGCATTTTTCAATTCCGAGGTGTCCCTCATGAATCCTTTTGAGCATGTCTTGACGTAGAGCCTGTGGAATGACTATTCTGTTCTGTTTTAGTAATAGTCCACTTGCGACACTCAATTCTGACCTTATGTGAAAATATTTTGGACAGGAACCTTTTGGCCAACCATGATGAATGTTCTCTATTACTGTTTGTAACACTGTATCTTTTACTGTTTCTTCTGCTATTTGCTTTGATTTTGTGTCTGACACGGGCAGCGCAGCAGTGACTATAACTCACATGAACATCCACGTCTTCTTCAGTAGAGCTCACATGACTCATTGTGGGTTCTCGGGATAGTGCATCTGCTAACACTATGTATTTGCCTGGTGTGTAGATCAGTTCAAATTCATATCTTTGCAGCTTCATCATGAGTCATTGAATCCTTGGAGACATCTCATTCAGGTTCTTTTTTATGATGGCAACCAGAGGGCTGTGGTCTGTCTCAACTGTGAAGGTGGGAAGTCCATATATGTAGCCATGAAACTTTTCTAGTCCAACTACCAAGCCGAGACATTCCTTTTCAATCTGGGCGTATCGACACTCAGTATCAGTCATAGACCTGGAGGCATAGGCAACAGGCTTCCAATGTTCACCCTCTGCTTGTAGCAAGACCGCACCTAGGCCATCTTTTGATGCATCCGTTGACACTTTGATTCTTTTTGTTGGGTCAAAGAAGGTGAGTCCAGGTCTGGTTGTCAGCACTGTTTTGAGGTTTATCCACTCTTGTTCATGTCTTTCTGTCCATGCGAACTCATTTATTTTATGTAGCAGGTCTCACAGACAGGCTGTCTTGGCTGACAAGTTAGGAATTAACTTTCCAATGAAGTTTATCATCCCCATGATGCGTAGCACTCCTTGTTTGTCAGTGGGTCAGGGCATTTTGAGTATGGCATTTACTTTTTCCATATCTGGCTCTATTCCTTTACCAGATAGATTATCTCCTAGGAAAGTGACTTCCTGGATGCCAAACTGACACTTGGCTTTGTTGAGCTTCAGTCCATTCCGGCGTATGCTCTGTAGCACTTTAGTCAGTCTCTCATTGTGTTCTTTCAGTGTGGAGCCCCAGGTGATGATGTCATTAACATAGGCCCGAACTCCTTCGAGACCTTCAATTATGTGTTCCATCGCTCTGTGAAAGATTTCAGATGCAGATATTATCCCGAAAGGCATTCTGAGGAAACAATACCTGCCAAATGGTGTGTTGAAGGTACAGTATTTGGTGCTCTCTTCATCCAGTTTTAGTTGCCAAATCCTTGTGAGGCATCGAGCTTTGTAAAGTATCTGGCACCTGACATTTCACTGGTGATTTCTTCTCACTTGGGAATCTGGTAGTGTTCACGTTTTATGTTTGCATTTAAGTCCTTTGGATCCATGCATATTCTTAGATCATTGTTCTTTTTCTTTACACATACCATGGAGTTAACCCAGTCTGTTGGCTCTTCGACTTTCCTGATGACTCAAAGTGTGGTCATTCTGTCCAGTTCATTCTTGAGCCGGTCACGCAGGGGTGCTGGAACTCTTCGTGGAGCATGTACCACTGGCTGAGCATCCTCCTTTAGCTGGATCTTGTAAGTGAATGGTAGAACTCCAAATCCTTTGAACACATCCTGGAAATTATTCACTACAGAATCCACCGAGTCATCTGGTCTGCTTATGGCACAGTTTATACGGTAGACTCTCTTGACCAGTTCTAAGTCCTCACAAGCTTTGTCACCCAGTAGTGATTCAAGTCTTTCAGCCACAACAGAAAACATGAGATGATGCACTTTGTCTTTGTTGTCACTTTAAGTCTGCATACACCTAAGCTATCTATTTTCAGTCCATTATAGTCCTTCAGTAGTACTGACTTTTTCTGTATTTTGGGCTTTTCTTTCATATTGTTAATGTCACTCATACTGATTAAGTTTGCTTTTGCCCCAGTGTCTAGTTTCAAGGTAACTAATGCCCCATTTACCTGCAGTGGGATCATCCATTTGTCCTCTTTTACTGCATTAACTTTATGTTCAGCATTGTCCACTTCTGAGGGCTGCACATTTTCTGTATCCTTTTTGATATTGTCACATGACACCATTCCTACAAAAAATGTCTCATTTAAATCAGTGTCCTCAATTACATTAACTCGTTGCCCTTTCTTAGTTTTTACTTTTGAAAAGCATTGTTTGGCAAAGTGATTCTTTCCATTTCACTTTGTGCACATTTTTCCAAATGCTGGGCATTGTTTTAACTGGTGTTTGTAACCACAGCGTTTACAATTAAAAATTTCATCCTCTGATTGCTTTTCATTTCTGTTCTTCCCCTTGTAGGACACAGCACCGACAGCAGCATTATCACTCATTACAATCGCATCATTATTGATTTCACTGAAAGTCTTCGTGTGCTTTCGAGCTAGCTTGCTGGCTTGGCATATTTTCACAGCATTTTCCAAATTTAGTTCGGTTTCTCTCAACAGACGTTCCCTGACTTTTTTATCATGAATACCAAATATAATCTGGTCACGAATCATGGATGCTTTGAGCTCAGAGAAATTACATGTCTGTGCTTTCAGTTTCAGATCAGTTATAAAGCTATCAAAAGTCTCATTTTGCTGCTGTGTCTGAGAATGGAAGATGTATCTTTCATAGGCCTCATTCTTTTTGGGAGAGCAATGTGCATCAAATTTTTTTAGCACATCTTCTAATTTTTCTCTGTTCTCCTCTGGATTAAATACAAATGTATTAAATACCTCTATCGCCTGTGGGCCTGCAACCGTAAGCAGCAATGCTATCTTCCTTGCATCTGGCTTCGTACCGAATCCGATGGCTGCAATGTAGAGTTCGAATTGTTGTTTAAAAGTCTGCCAATTGTAGTCGATATTTCCTGTGAGTTTCAAACCTCCTGGTGGCTTCAAAGACTCCATGTCGCTTTTCACAATTTTTTAGCAGATATTTACAGCTCCTGGTACCATATTATGTTCATTAATAAATAGACATTCTTATTATGAACACAGCCAGCTTTTGCTAGACACTTTATTGAGCACATGTGTACTAGGTACAGTATCTGTAGAGGCATCCATCTTGACTGCTGCCTTCTGGGTAGCCTAGTGCCTCATGGGTAATGTAGTCTTAATATACATACAGCTGGGTAGTGTAGTTTTATATACATACAGCTATATACAGCTCTACACAGCTCTACGGCTCCACCTAGTGTCCACATTAGAATGACATGTTATTGATCATTACAGAGACCAGAGACAGCCCACGAGGAGACCAGAGACAGCCCATGGGAAGACCAGAGACAGCCCATGAGAAGACCAGAGACAGCCCACAAGGAGACCAGAGACAGCCCACGAGGAGACCGGAGACATTCCACGAGGAGACCAGAGACAGTCCACGAGGAGACCGGAGACAGCCCACGAGGAGACCAGAGACAGCCCATGAGGAGACCAGAGACAGTCCATGAGGAGACCATAGACAGCCCACATGGAGACCAGAGACAGCCCACGAGGAGACCAGAGACAGCCCACGAGAAGACTAGAGACAGCCCACGTGGAGACCAGAGACAGCCCATGTGGAGACCAGAGACAGCCCACGAGGAGACCAGAGACAGCCCATGAGGAGACCAGAGACAGTCAACGAGGAGACCAGAGACAGCCCACGTGGAGACCAGAGACAGCCCACGAGGCGACCAGAGACAGTCCACGAGGAGACCAGAGACAGCCCACGAGAAGACTAGAGACAGCCCACGTGCAGACCAGAGACAGCCCACGTGGAGACCAGAGACAGCCCACATGGAGACCAGAGACAGCCCATGAGGAGACCAGAGACAGTCCATGAAGAGACCAGAGACAGCCCACAAGGAGACTGGAGACAGGACATGAGGAGACCAGAGTCAGTCCATGAGGAGACCAGAGACAGTCCATGAGGAGACCAGAGACAGCCCACGTGGAGACCAGAGACAGCCCACGAGGAGACCAGAGAAAGGAAGCGAGGAGACTGGAGACAGGACACAAGGAGACCAGTGAAAGTCCATGAGAAGACCAGAGACAGCCCACGAGGAGACCAGAGACAGCCCACGAGGAGACCAGAGACAGCCCCCGGGAAGACCAGAGACAGCCCACGAGGAGACCAGAGACAGCCCCCGGGAAGACCAGAGACAGCCCACAAGGAGACTGGAGACAGGACACGAGGAGACCAGTGAAAGTCCACGAGAAGACCAGAGACAGCCCACGAGGAGACCAGTGAAAGTCCATGAGGAGGCCAGAGACAGGACACGAGGAGACTAAGGAAAGTCCATGAGGAGGCCAGAGACAGGACATGAGGAGACCAGTGAAAGTCCACGAGGAGACTGGAGACAGTCCACGAGGATACCAGTGAAATTCCACAAGAAGACCAGAGACAGCCCACGAGGATACTAGCGAAAGTCCATGAGGAGGCCAGAGACAGCACACGAGGAGACCAGTGAAAGTCCACGAGGAGACTGGAGAAAGGCCATAGTGAGACCAGAGACAGCCCATGATGAGACCGGATTCAGTCCACGAGGAGAACAGAGACAGTCCACGAGGAGACCGGAGACAATACACGAGGAGACCAGAGACAGCCCACGAGGAGACAGGCCATGAGGAGACTGGAGACAGGACATGAGGAAACCGGAGACAGTCCATGAGGAGATGAGAGATAGCCCACAAGGAGACCAGAGACAGCCCACGAGGAGACCAGAGACAGGCCATGAGGAGACCGGAGACAGCCCACGAGGAGGCCGGAGACAGCCCACAAGGAGACTAGAGACAGCCCACAAGGAGACTAGAGACAGCCCATGAGGAGACTGGAGACAGCCCACGAGGAGACTAGAGACAGCCCATGAGGAGACTGGAGACAGCCCACGCGGAGGCTGGAGACAGGCCATGATGAGACCAGAGACAGCCCACGAGGTGACCAGAGACAGGCCATGAGGAGACCGGAGACAGCCCACGAGGAGGCCGGAGACAGCCCACAAGGAGACTAGAGACAGCCCACAAGGAGACTAGAGACAGCCCATGAGGAGACTGGAGACAGCCCACGAGGAGACTAGAGACAGCCCACGAGGAGACCAGTGAAAGTCCATGAGGAGGCCAGAGACAGGACACGAGGAGACTAGGGAAAGTCCATGAGGAGGCCAGAGACAGGACATGAGGAGACCAGTGAAAGTCCACGAGGAGACTGGAGACAGTCCACGAGGATACCAGTGAAATTCCACAAGAAGACCAGAGACAGCCCACGAGGATACTAGCGAAAGTCCATGAGGAGGCCAGAGACAGCACACGAGGAGACCAGTGAAAGTCCACGAGGAGACTGGAGAAAGGCCATAGTGAGACCAGAGACAGCCCATGATGAGACCGGATTCAGTCCACGAGGAGAACAGAGACAGTCCACGAGGAGACCGGAGACAATACACGAGGAGACCAGAGACAGCCCACGAGGAGACAGGCCATGAGGAGACTGGAGACAGGACATGAGGAAACCGGAGACAGTCCATGAGGAGATGAGAGATAGCCCACAAGGAGACCAGAGACAGCCCACGAGGAGACCAGAGACAGGCCATGAGGAGACCGGAGACAGCCCACGAGGAGGCCGGAGACAGCCCACAAGGAGACTAGAGACAGCCCACAAGGAGACTAGAGACAGCCCATGAGGAGACTGGAGACAGCCCACGAGGAGACTAGAGACAGCCCATGAGGAGACTGGAGACAGCCCACGCGGAGGCTGGAGACAGGCCATGATGAGACCAGAGACAGCCCACGAGGTGACCAGAGACAGCCCATGAGGAGACTGGAGACAGCCCATGCGGAGGCCGGAGACAGGCCATGATGAGACCAGAGACAGCCCACGAGGTGACTGTTGTTTCCGTCAGTAGTAAGACACAGATTGCAGGAGAACGGTACAACAGGTGTTTACTCAACGTGGCTCACTCTGGAACTGAACTGTACAGACTACTACTCAGTGCTATATACAGGTGTGGTCACTGCCGGTACTACAGTATACATGAGCTGTAAAAAGTAGTTCCCCCCTTAAAGGTATATACATTACAATTCCTCCCCTTTTAGATTAACAGTACCATAACACTCATTTAAAAATTAAATACCAAGCTAATTACAATTAATACTTTTAACATACAACGTTAGCTGAAAATAGTCCATTTATATATTCAGTCTTTGGGGAGGCTTTCTGATATTTTCTGGATAGCGCCTTTGCCGAGTGTCTCGCTCTTGGTGCGGAGGCGATTTTGGCACCCTGTCGTCGGTTGGGTCATCAGCTTCCGATGCTACTGTTTCTGGGGTAGATGCGACCTGTACGTCGAGTTCCTCACCAGGTACGTATGGCCGAGGCATGGGGTTGACTTGTTCCTGTGAATCTAGGATCTGGTCAGCATGGCGGCTCACGATGTTCTCCCCAACGTCCACTGTGTACATTAGTGGGCCCTGCCGTGTGCATATCGTTCCTGGCTGCCATTTTTCTGTTCGGTAGTCGCGGGCCAAGACTGGTTGCCCTACATTGAAGCTCCTTGTTGGCTACTCATGGATGTGCTGGAATTGCTTACTCTCAACATCTCTTCGTACGTTTGGTCTGAGCAAATCCAGGCGAGATCTCAAACTTCGGTTAAAGAGCATTATGGCCAGGGCCTGGTTGGTGACTGCATGAGTCGAACAGGAAATTGTCCACCTTATGCTGCAGTGGAATGTTGTCATTGTACGTAGCCTTTATTGCCTTCTTAAAGGTTTGTACGAACCTCTCAGCCAATTCATTTGTGGCTGGATGATACGGGGCGGATGTGTAATGCCTTACTCCATTCTTCTGCATAAACCTCCGGAAATCTTCGGACACAAACTGTGGTCCGTTATCGGACCAAATCTGTTCTGGCAAGCCGTTCCTGGCAAAAATGGTCCGTAGGACTGCAATAGTTTTCTCCGTGGTGGTGGAGGACATTTTGATGACCTCAGGCCATTTCGAGTGCGCAGCCACGGCTATTAAAAACATTGTGTCCATGAATGTACCAGCAAAATCAATATGCACCCATTGCCATGGAGATGAGGGCCACTCCCATGGGTAGAGAGGGGCATGTGGTGGTGCATTTTGGACTTTCTGGCATCCTGAGCAGGTCTTGGTCAGGTCCTCGATTTGTTTATCGATTCCTGTCCACCACACATAAGCCCTGGCAAGGCTTTTCATTTTTACCCCTCCCAGATGACCCTCATGAAGCTCATTGAGTACTCTATCCCTTAACTTGGCTGGATTTACCACTCGGGATCCACACATCAAGGTCCCCCGGCACACTGACAGCTGTTCTCTTCTTGTCGAGAATGCTGGCAACAGTGAGTCGCCATGTGCTGGCCATCCCTTCGCCGTCAAATCATATACCCGAGACAGTGTCGGGTCATTCCGGGTCTCCTTTTCTATACGAGCATTAGTTACCAGTAGGTATTCAACTATAGTCGAATGAAATATTTTGACAGGATGCACTGCTGGTGCTTCCTCCGCAGTAGGCAGTGGCAGGCGTGATAGCCCATTAGCATTTCCATGCTGTTTCGTGCCCTTATATTCAATCTCATAGTGGTGCGCCCCTAGAAAGAGTGACCATCTTTGTAGTCGTTGCGCAGTCATCACTGGAACGCCCTTCTTCGGATTAAAAATGGAGACAAGAGGCTGGTGGTCAGTCAGCAAGGTGAATTTCTGCCCGTGCAGATAGTGATTGAACATTTTCACTCCCCACACTAGGCTGAGGGCCTCCCTGTCAATCTGGGCGTCGTTACGCTCGGCTGAGGTTAGTGATCATGACGGAAAGGCTATTGGCCTCTCTGAGCCGTCCAAGAATTTGTGCGACAGCACCGCTCCAATGCCGTAGGGTGACGCATCACATGCCAACCGAATTGGTAGTGCTGGGTTAAAATGGGCCAATACCTCTTTCGATGTGATTAGTGTTTTGCTCTTCTAGAAAGCTCGTTTACATTCGTCACTCCACTTCCATGGCACTCCAGTTTGCAGTAGGGTGTTCAGTGGGTGTAGTATTGCAGACAAATTTGGCAAGAACTTATGGTAGTAGCTTACCAGCCCGAGGAATGACCTCAGTTGTGACACGTTTTCCGGTGCTGGACCCTTGACTACTGCCTCAATTTTTTCTGGGGACTTATGTAACCCCTCTTTATCGATAACGTGGCCACAATACGAGATCTGTTTTTTAAAAAACTTGCATTTGGGGCGGTTAGCTCGGAGCCCATATTCCTTCAATCTAGTGAGTACCTGCTCCAGGTTGGCGAGGTGATCACTGTCATTTTCGCCCGTGACCAGGATGTCGTCCATATAACACTGGGTCCCTGGGATCCCTTGCAGGACTTGTTCCATTGCCCTTTGCCAAATAGCCGGAGCTGATGCTACCCCGAATACCAGCTGGTTGTATTGGTAGAGACCTTTATGGGTGTTGATTGTGAGGTATTTTTTTGATGCTTCTTCTACCTACATTTGCAGATACGCCTGGGCCAGATCAATCTGTGTTAAGCGTTTCCCTCCAGATAGCGAGGCGAAAATATCTTCAATCCGCGGAAGTGGATATTGCACGGTGTGAAGGACTGGGTTCACTGTTACCTTAAAGTCCCCACAGATGCGAACCTTCCTTGGTTCCCCAGGCGTGCTGCTCAACGACTTTTTCATCACAGGGACGATGGGTGTAGCCCACTCGCTCCAGTCTACCTTGGACAGTACTCCTGAACGTTCCAAACTCTCCAGCTCTGCTTCGACAGCTGGGCGGATCGCATAAGGTACTGGTCTGGCTTTGAAAAATTTTGGGCTTGCGTTTTCTTCGATTTTAATTGTTGCTGTCATGCCTTTTAGTGTTCCGAGTCCTTGCTGGAACACTTCTTGCGCGTCGGTTAGGATCTTTGACAGTCGCCCAGGTGTGACGTCGTCATCCTTTTTGGCAGCCACAGTCAGTGCTTGTATGGAATGCCAATCCAGCTGTATTTTCCGGATCCATTCACATCCCAGTAATGGTGGTCCTCCATCTTGCAATACATACAGGTCTAGTTTTGGTGTTTCCTTACCGTTATATATAACGGTCACCCTTATTTTTCCTTTGGGGTAGACTTTTTGCCCCGTGTACGTCTTCAAAATAATTTTTGTGTCTCTCAAGGGTATGTGTGAGAATAGCCGCTCGTAGTCCCGTCGGTTTATGACTGTTAGGGCTGATCCTGTGTCCAATTCCATTTTTACCTGGACTCCTACTATCTTGAGAGTGACCCAAATGGTTTGGTGATCCTCCGTTTTGATCACATTATGTCGTTTCAGACAACTCAGCTCCCTGATTTCGGAGTCGGTATCACTCTTTTGTTCATCTGAACTATTCTCCGTCACCTTATGTACCTTCTTGTACTTTTCTTTTGGAGATTTCTTATTGCTGGTTTTCTTTCCCGACCTGCAGACTCGTGCTATGTGTCCTACTTTTCCACTCTGTCTGCACACTTTGTCTTTGAAACAGCAATCATTCTGGCCGTGTGTTGTTCTGCCGCAGCGATAGCACTTCTCTGTTCGGTATGACATTTCGTTTGTGCCATATTCTTGCGGTCTCTGTTGTATCTCTGCAGCGCCCCGTGCTGCTGCTTCATATGATACCGCAATGCTGAAAGCCTTGTCCAGCGTAAGGTCCTTTTCAGATAAAAGCTGTTTCTGGGTTCCTTCACTTTGAAGCCCACACACAAACTTGTCCCTTAAGGTATCTGCCAGTCCCGTTCCAAACTGGCAGTGTTTCGATAGTTTCCGCAGTTCTGTTAAATATTCAGCATTGCTTTCATCCTTATGCTGGTTCCGTTTGTGAAACTTGAATCTTTCTGCTATCAGCAGCGGTGTGGGGTTTAAATGTTCCTGTAGCATCGTCACTATGTCTCCAAAACTCTTTACCACTGGCTTCGCTGGGGTTACTAGATTTCGTAATAAGCCATACGTCTTTGCACCCATTAAATTTAACAATGCCGACGCTTTCTTGTCATCTGACACCTCATTTGCCTTGCAGTATACTTCTATTCGTTCAACATATGTAGTCCAATCTTCAACTTCATTGTCAAATGCGGTGATACTGCCACTCTTCGGCATTTTGGGTGTGGTTTACAATGGCTTAAAATTGCATCTCCTGCACTTTCCTTCCTCCCCCGCTGCTGCCAACGCCGCTCTCGGCGGTCCTCGTGGCAATGGTGGCGCCCTGTAGGTTTTGCGCGCTTCTCCTGCGCTGCTGCCAACGCCGCTCACGGCGGTCCTCGTGGCAATGGCGGTGCCTCACGGGTTTCTGTGCATCTCTCTCCCTCTCCTCAACGCTGCTCAGCCCCTGAACACCGGCTGCGCCCTGTGCGCTCTGCCCTCTCTCTCTCTCTCTCCCGTCGATGCTGCTCGGCCCTTTGCTGTGCCGCTCGGTCGGGCTCTAGCCCGCCGCTGTCCGGGAAGGGTCTGCGCACTACATGTTGCCAGCCCGTTTCGCTGGACACTGTGACTGGAAAGCCAAGCCTGGCTCTCAACAGCCTCCCCCACAATTCTCGAGTCTCTGCTGGATGACTGGGCGGTTGCCCGTGGTCGACGCCCGTGTCTCTGGCCTTGACCTCCAATCTACTGGTCTCCAGGAATGAATCCCTGGGATGTGATGCAGGTAGGATCGAATGTGCCTCATTGCCAATGTTGTGTCCGTCAGTAGTAAGACACAGACTGCAGGAGAACGGTACAACAGGTGTTTACTCAACGTGGCTCACTCTGGAACTGAACTGTACAGATTACTACTCAGTGCTATATATAGGTGTGGTCACGGCCGGTACTACAGCATACAGGAGCTGTAAAAAGTAGTTCCCCCCTTAAAGGTATATACATTACAGTGACCAGATACAGCCCACGAGGAGACCGGAGACAGTCCATGAGGAGACTGGAGACAGGACACGAGGAGACCAGAGACAGGCCACGAGGAGACCAGAGACAGTCCACGAGGAGACCAGATTCAATCCATGAGGAGACTGGAGACAGGCCATGGTGAGACCAGAGACAATCCACGAGAAGACCACGATGACAGACCAGAAGAACATCATACAGGATGTCAATGGAGAATTAACTTCTCAGTCTCCCGAAGCAGAAGAATTGGCCATTCTGAGTTTTGAGTTGTACTACTGATTAAAGGTTGTATGAATCTCTATCTGTGAAACTTGTTATAATTTACTGTTAATAAAGTCAATTAGTATTAAAAAAATGTTTAAAATCTTGGCTGATCTCACCTCTGATTACCCTAAAGAGTAGAGAGAATTAAAACAAAAGCCCTAACCACTGTGCCTCCCAAACTGCTACCTCCCCTCCACTAACTTCTCCAATTTATATAGCATGTTTACAAAAACGTTAAATATGAATCAAGAAAAAATATTGGTTAGAAAAATGTAGATGTGCAACGCATCTGAAGTCTTTCAGTCTCGCAGTGATTTATTCATTTGGCAAATGCGTATTTTTATTAAATTGGTGATGTTGAGTATACTGTAGCCGAGAAGCTCATGAAGGGCCATACATGGTGGTGCACTGCTCTAATTCCTGGTGCTGATGGCCATTTAGGCACAGAAAGGCGTGATGTGCTTTCAATGTGCGGTCTTGGCTGCAGGAATGACTAATCAGGATGCCTGTCATGTCGCCGACACCGTTGTTTAACAAGCATTTCCTTTGCAGATGTCAATTCTGGGAAGAAAATGCTAATCCCTGCAGACATTTCTCATCAATTGCAACACCAGCTTACTGCGAGTGCTGAAAATGCCCAGGACAGTTGTTTATATGAGAATAAAATTCAGTCAGCTGGCCCTGAGAATTTACTGTTTGTGTCAAAAAACAAACTGTAGGGAATTTCAGACAAAATAGAATTTCTCTGTTTGGTGGGGGGGTAGGACTGTCAAGTTATACCACACTTCAGATTTACCCCTTCCCGATACATGCTTAAGATTTCTGGTAAAAACTCGGAATAAAAAAGTTCTGAAAGTAGAATTTTATTACATAAAATCTACAGCACAGAAACAGATCATTCCGCCCAACTGGTCTACACTAGAGTTTATACTCCACACGAGTTCCCTCCAACTCTAATTGTCTCTTTCCACCCTGCCTCAATATCCCTCTATTTGCTTCTCCTTCATGTACGAATCAAGCCTCCCCTTAAATGCATCACTGCTCTCTGCTTCAATCACTCCATGTGGCAGCAAGTTCCACATTCTCACCACTCTCTGTGTGAAGAAATTCCTCCTAAATTCAATGGCCCAGAAATTCGGGTCGGAGGCTTCCCGCGGATGCAAGCCTCCGACCTGCACATACCTAGCGCACCAGCCATTGTGCTGTGGGCCTGCGTGGGATTCCGATCCTGGGCCTGCTCCAACTGCCAGCACACAGTGCTTGCGTATCCCAGGGGCGCAGTTAGTTCGAAGCGTCCCCTGGGATCACGTGGGCCATGGAGAGCCAATGGTAGCAGGGAATCTGTATTCATAGATTTGACAGGAAGACCTGTCAAATCTATGAATACAATTCAGCCCCAAAACATAACTAAAACTTCAAATACATTTTTAAAAAAACATCACATTTTAAAAATAACTATAAATTACATAAAATAACTATTTTAAACAATAATTTAAATTTTTGAAAAAAATACTTACAGCTTCTAATGGGGCTATAAATAAACTTACCTTTCTTTAAAGTATTTAAAAATAATAAACCTGTGGAAACAATGTTTTAATTTTACTTAATTCACCACTTACCTTGTTAAAAGCAGGCCTTGCTGCTTTTTATAAGCGTAGCTGCTGGAGACTTACCATCCCGGAAAAACCTGGAAAAAAAACTGAAGTTCCAGGCGTATGCGCTGCCTCTCCGGCGCACGCGTTCAACCTGTGAACCCCTTCCTTTAAGGGAACGGAAGTTCCAGTTTCCCGCGCATGCGCAGTGCATGCACGAAACCGGCACTTTTGTTGGGCCTACGCGTGAGTACCCAGTGCGTACTCACCCGTGGGGACCCGAAGATCTGTGATCTGTTAGTGGTTGGTTCTTTCAGTTACATCCCAAGAGGATCAGGTTCCGTTCCTTTACCGTAATGCTGACTTGTTTAAAGATTGTTGCCCTGTCCGATTAACATTTTTCAGCTGCGTCCTAATTTCCCATCCAATCTCATGCAGAAGCTGATTTGAAACACAATGATCCTCAATAGCCAGGCACTGCATGTGGTGAAGCCTTCACCTCTTGGGCCGAGTATCATTCAAGCCTGTCATTCAAATCGGTCTCCTTCAGTCGGATGGGTTTGTCATTTCTCAGCCAAACTCTTAAAGGTGGAGCAATGAGGGAGCGACTCAGCCGGTCCACTGGAAGGGGTGCCAGGGGTCTCAGCCAGACCACTGGAAGGGGTGCCAGGGGGTCTCAGCCAGACCATTGGAAGGGGTGCCAGGGGGGGCGAGGGTCTCAGCCAGACCACTGGAAGGGGTGCCAGGGGTCTCAGCCAGACCACTGGAAGGGGTGCCAGGGGGTCTCAGCCAGACCACTGGAAGGGGTGCCATGGGGGGTGCCCCAGCCAGGCCACAGGACATGGTGCCATGAGGGGGTGGGAGCAGGGGTCTCAGCCGGACCAGTGGAAGAGGTGCCGGGGGGTCTAAGCCAAACCTACTGGAAGGGGTGCCATGGGGGGGCAGGAGTCTCAGCCAGACCACTGGAATGGGTGCCATGGGGAGGGGGGCAATGGTCTCAACCAGATCCATTGGAAGTGGTGCCATGGAAGCGGGGTGGGGGTCTCAGACAGACCCACTGGAATGGGTGCCATGGGAGGGAGGCGGGTGTCTCAACCAGACCCACTGGAAGGGGTGCCACAGGGGGTGTCCCAGCCAGGCCACTGAGCAGCCATCTGTGAGGAGGGTACTGGCTAAGGACATTATTTTATTTATGTAAGAAATCCTGACACATTGTTATATTAGCAGTATTTTCACTGTTAAAAAAATTATTCTGATCACTGTTGATATAAGCCTGACTTAGGCCTGTGATGTCCCTTTGAAAATATGTGGCTGAGTTGCTTTAATGTGCAACAGAGCATGAAGCAGTCGCACAGTTCGATCAGTCCGGCAGTGGTGACAGAATTCTGAAATGCTGGATGAATCCTGAAGGTAGCGATTTCTGACAGATGTTACGGAGCAGGAAGCAGTAAACTGATGAAATATTAATTGTGGCTTACACCCGCACTGTACCAGGAAATGGAGTATCGCAGGTACATACAAGAATTCATCCTGCAGCCTCATCCTTCAGATCTGCCTGACTAGTCCCAATTCTACCAGCAATGTACAATGCTCATCAATTATTACTTAAGGTTATCTTCTTTGATTGTGGTGCGGAATTGCTGCGCGCAGCACCCGATGGGTTAAGTCTGTGAGTGCAGGCAGGTGTGCAGAAACGTATCAGTAACTGTCCAAATTTATCCATTCTCTGAGATGCATTTTTGAAATGTGCATTTAAAGCAGATTAAGAAAACTTCGAGATTGCTTTTAAATATCTGACTCACAGCTGGAGTCTGCGAACAAACCTCGAGATTGTCAGTCACTTTAACAAGAGCCACTTCACAAAAGCAAAATTCACCCTTTTAAATTTGCGCTTGTGCAATCGTTTAATTTTCAAAGCTTCATGAGCTGCAAAAATCCAGTTTCTAAGAGCTCTCAGTGAAGAGTTTGAGCAGGCTCAATTCGACTCGTTGTGGCTTCATAGCTCTACACTGCCGTTAATTTGGCATGGGTAGCATCAAAGGGTTGGCGTTCCACAGGGCACATTGGCAGTACGAGCACGTTGGCGCCAATGCATTTCCCACAGAGTGCTCCTCCCAGTGCCATTTGCCTCACACACTAGGAGCCCAGATCCTGCTTATTTTCCTGACTGAGCAGGGTCCAGGTCAGAGGGGCGGTGGGGGAGGGGGGTGGGGGGAAGAGGGGGAAGGGTAGCTCCCTTTACTGAGAAAACCCTGGTATTCAAGCTGAGCGAGGTAATGGCAAGGAGGCATGCCACTGCTGGATACGATGGGCAGCCTCTCAGCAAGCTGCAGTCAGAGATAAGGTGGCCCAGTAACCCAGATGGGGAGGAAGGCCAACAGCTTGAAGAACTTTGCCAAAGTAAATGTGTGCTGCACTTATCATGATAGTGCACTGCAATGGCATGCCTGCAAAAAAAACACACACAGGTGCACATACACTTCCTTCTCAACCAGCCGTGTACTCACCTGGGATGCTTCCTTATTTTTATACAATCCTTTGTTTTTACTAACACTAGCGACAAGGCAACCCAAATTCAAGCATGATACATCTTCCTGTACCCCTCTTCCTTTGCTCGCTGATGTAGGGTGGGACCGTGAAAGACCCCTGACAATAGCCACCTGCATACTGAACGTTCTTGCACTCTTGTCTCGGGAAGCAGAGTGGCCAATTGCCGAGCTATGGCATGCCTCGGGAAACAAGTCAGCGTTTCATCAATGTCTTCGAGACTCCAGGCAAAGGAAGCCCACAATAGGAAGGAGGGCCGACCGACGGAGGGACCTCTTCCTAAACCTGAAGTCGTTGGCACGCTTCGAAGATATGACCTTGGACTCAGTGGGTTCTTAATCCATGGTCGCCCTTGGTGAGCCTGAATCTGCCAAGTGGTACGCATTCTTCTATCCTTGTCTTCCCTGAGAGATTAAGTCCTGCACTCACGCATTCAGCCAATAGGCAATTTACCTGGCTTACCAAGATCTTACCTACTTCTTCTTAGGCAGTCCCTCGGAACCGAGGATGACTTGCTTCCACATTAAAAATGAGTTCTCAGGTGACAGATGAGTCCAATGCGGGACCTACAGTCTCTGTCACAGGTGGGGCAGACGGTGATTGAAGGAGCGGGTGGGTGGGGTGCTTCGGTTGACGTGTGCTCCTTGCGCTGCCTGCGCCTGGCTTCCGCTTGCTCCCGGCGAAGAGACTCGAGGTATTCGGCGCCTTCCCGGATGCTTCTCCTCCACTTTGTGCAGTCTTGGGCCAGGGATTCCCAGGTGTCGGTGGGGATGTTACACTTTTTCAAGGAGGCTTTGAGGGTGTCCTTGAAGTGTTTCCTCTGCCCACCTGGGGCTCTCTTGCCGTGCCGGAGCTCCGAGTAGAGCGCTTATTTTGGGAGTCTCATATCGGGCATGCGGGCAATGTGACCCGTCCATCAGAGCTGATCGAGCGTGGTCAAAGCTTCGATGCTGGGGATGTTGGCCTGAGCAAGAACATCATATCAGTGGCTACCAAAAATTTATTCCAAGGAGTCTTTTTTCCAGATGTCCAATAAATGCTTTTTCCCTTGTGCCTTGTAGGGCTGCCTGAAGAGCATCAGCTCACAGGGCCAGAGGCGAGGACACATCCTGTTCTCATCACACTGTGGCCCTCAATCCACCTTCTGCCAACATCGACCCACAAGAATCCATAGGAAAATGTTAGAGCAGGGAGCACAAGGAGAAACACACACACACACGCCGTGGGCGGCATAGTGGTTAGCACTGTTGCCTCACAGTGCCAGGGACCCGGGTTCAAATCCGGCGTCGCGTGACTGTCTGTGTGGAGTTTGCACATTCTCCCCGTGTTTGCGTGGGTTTCCTCCGGGTGCTCCGATTTCCTCCCACAGTCCAAAGATGTGCGGGTTAGGTTGATTGGCCATGATAAAAATTGGCCCTTAGTGTTCGGGGGGATTAAATACGTGGGGTTACGGGGTTACGGGGATAGGGCTTGGGTGGGATGGCTGTCGGTGTCGGGACCGGGTGCTAGGGTTTGGATGATCAGCCATGATCTCGTTGAATGGCGGAGCAGGCTCGAAGGGCCGAATGACCTTCTCCTGCTCCTATCTTCTATGTTTCTATGTTTCTAAATGAGGAGGGCCAAGTGCAGATGGCAGCAGAGGGGCAATAAAAAGTAGAGTGGAGGGCTCACTGCAGGCCAAGCTGAGATGCTAGGGGAATCCTCACATGTGTGCACTTCCAAGAGGATTGGGATCAGGAGCAGTAATCCAGGCTGATTATGCCCTTCTCAACCCAGGGGAGTTCAGGTTAATTTCAGCAGCCCTACGGCCTGTTGAGATCAACTGCACAGATTTAGGGATAAAACAGAAGGTCTTCCTCATGCAAATGGGTCATCCACTTGCTGAATAAAGTCACGGAGCCATTGGAGAAAGCTCCATAAAATCTTTAAGCCAAGATTATTCTTTGCACTTTTTCATAATAAATGCCAACTTCAATATTCTCCACAAAGGCTCACAGGGAGGCACATTCTGTTCATACAGTAGTTTAACATGCTTTGGACCTGGGCCAGTCACAGGGTGGGAGAGTACAGTTGGATAGAGATGCAAAAGAGCTATCCCAGCTTTTGTAGGTGTGGATTTGGGTTGAGCCATTCTTTCTGTACAGCCAAGGACCAATGGTGGCACTTTCATTGGCAACAGCCTTTTCCTCCATTTTCAGGGGCGTTTCAGAGGGTATTATTATGCAGGTCTCCAGGAAAGGGTCTCGACTGCTTGATGTATTCCCAGTTTTAGGCAGAGGTTGTACATCACACACGCTGACTGGAATGCATCCCACATTAGCTTAGTCCGCATGTTGGTGGTGGGAAGGGTAGGGTTTCACCATGGTGGCGGGGTGGGGGTTACATCTTCTAGCTGGTGGAGTGAATTGTGTTAGATAGTGCAACTCAGGTGAGCCGAGGAACCCAAGAGACAAACCTAGAGGACAGGGAAGTAGCATCCTGATTTATGTCCCAATATGGATTCAGGTGCATTCCTCTCTTGATGGTAAACCATGTGCTTGGACAGTTGAGTGACAGCAGGCTGCTTTATGTGGAGCATCGTGGCTGAGCTTGATTGTGGACACATCTGATGTTAGTGCACACACAGACTTGTACACACACAAACTTACACACTTATATATACACTCACACACACATTTACACACTTCTATATACACTCACACACACTCTTACACACTATTATACACACATATCTGCCCTGGACTAATGATCCGGAGATGATTGGGAGGACTCGTAAAAATCAACATTTCATTGTGCAGTACACACGTCTGTTGCGTATATGACAAATAAAATTGAATTGAATTGAATTGAATTATATATACACTCACACACACATTTACACACTTCTATATACACTCACACACACACTTACACACTATTATACACACATACCTGCCCTGGACTAATGATCCGGAGATGTGAGTTCAAATCCCACTGCAATAGCTGGGGAATTTAAATTCAGTTAATTAAATAAATCTGGAATAAAAAGCTAGTATCAGTAATGGTGACCATGAAACTATCAGATTGTCGTAAAAACCAACCTGGTTCACTAATGTCCTTTAGGGAAGGAAATCTGCCATCTTACCTGGTCTGGGCTATATGTGATTCCAGACCCACAGCAATGTGGTTGACTCTTAACTGCCCTCTGAAATGGCCCAGAAAACTACTCAGTTGCAAAAAACCACTACGAGAAACAATAAGAATAAAACTGGACAGACCACCCAGCATCAACCTCGCCATCGGCTATGGACACGACAACAGCACACCCAGCCCAGTCGACCCTGCAAAGTCCTCCTCACCAACATCTGGGGACTTGTGCCAAAATGAGGAAATCTGTCCCACAGACTAGTCAAGCAACAGCCTGACATTGTCATAGTCACAGAATCATACCTTTCAGCCAATATCCAAAACTCCTCCATCACCATCCCTGGGTATGTTCTGTCTCACCAGCAAGACAGACTCACCAGGGGTGCTGATTACCGCCTACCGCCCTCCCTCAGCTGATAAATCAATACTCCTCCATGTTGAACACCACTTGGAGGAAGCACTGAGAGTAGCAAGGGCACAGAATGAACACTGGATGTGGGAACTTCAATGTCCAGCACCAAGAGTGGCTCGGTAGCACCACTACTGACTGAGCTGGCTGAGTCCTGAAGGACATAGCTGCCAGTCTGGGCCTGTGACAGGTGTTGAGAGAACCAACATGAGGGAAAAACGTACTTGACCTCGTCCTCACCAATCTAGCTGTCGCAGATGTATCTGTCCATGACAGCATTGGTAGCAGTGATCACCGCACGGTCATTGTGGAGACGGAGCCCCATCTTCACACTGAGGACACCCTCCATCGTGTTGTGTGGCATTACCACCATGCTAAATAGGATAGATTCAGAACAGGTCTAGCAGCTCAAAACTGGGCATACATGAGGCACTGTGGGCCATCAGCAGCAGAAGAATTGTATTCCACCTCAATCAGCAACCACATGGCCTGGCATATCCCTCACTCTACCATTACCATCAAGCCAGGGGACGAACCCTGGTTCAATGAGGAGTGTAGAAGTGCATGCCAGGAGCAGCACCAGGCATACCTAAAAAGAGGTGCCAACCTGGGGAAGCTGCAACACAGGACAACATGCATGCTAAAAAGCGGAAGCAGCATGCTGTAGACAGAGCTAAGCAATCCCACAATCAACAGATCAGATCAAAGATCTGCAGTCATGCCGCATCCAGTTATGATTGGTGGTGGACCATTAAACAACTAACGGGAGGAGGAGGCTCCACAAACATCCCCATCCTCAATGATGGTGGAGCCCAGCATGTGAGTGCAAAAGACAAAGCATTTGCAACCATCTTCAGCCAAAAGCACCGAGTGGATGATTCATATTGGTCTCCTCCAGAGGTCCCCACCACCACATGAGCCAGTCTTCAGCCAATTCGATTCACTCTGTGATGGAATATGCCATAATTCAGAAAAATACACAATCCTATGAACCATATGAAATTATGAATACATGAGAAACTGGGTTTAAAAATCTAAAAAACCTCAGAGACACCTGCTGTAAACAGAAATACAGGCTTCTGAGATAAAGATCAGTTGTTAACAAAGTTGTAAAAACCACACTAGCTTTGAAATGGGAATTGGTTGTTAATGCTAATACAATGGCCCTATTGAAATAGCAGTTTGGCACATCCAAAAGGTCTGGAGTTTGGGAGAAACACAATGGAATAACCCAAGTAAAGTGTTATAAGCTAACACTCAGGGAAACAGAAACAGAATATTAAAAGAGGCATGTGCCTTTGAAAAGATGACAGCAATTAAAAGAAACACCTGCTGGTCAAATAGTTTTTAAGTTAAAATTGGAAGACAGGAAACATAAGATTAAATATTGAACCAATTGAGATAGCTAGAAAACAAGCAACCACCCTATTTGAAGTGTCTTTAATTTACATGTAGTAAATATGATACCTGCAGAATACTTTGAAGATATGACTTCAATAGATGACACCAAGCAATCACATGGTTTTTGTATTGAACTTGGAACACCATGGAGTCACAACATCTGTGGTTATAACCAGTTAAGCCAATATTCAGAATTGAATGAAAGCCCTTCGATAAGAATGGCATCAAATAAAGACTACTTTCATAGAGTTTTATGATAAGTTTTTGGAACACCTAAAGGTAGAGACATAATTATGCATGCAGCAGCCAAACTGACTGTAAGAATAGAAAGAAATCAACAGAAAGAATGACTTAAAGATAATTAGCTTACATCAGCAGAAAACTTCAAAGAATATACCATTCAAAAAAGGTAAAATCATAAGAGCTTTTCAAACAGAAAAACAGAAGTCGCTGGAAACGGGCAAGCGATTCTCAGCTTCAGAACGACTCTGTAAGCCTACAACTCTGAGACTCAGGTAATCAAGGTATTTGATTTTGGTGGATATTCTGGATTAAGAATAAGTAGAAGTGTGGAAATGTAACGAAGTTAAGATTTGAGAATAAGGATCTCTGATAAGAAATGTAAGCTATTTATATTTTGAATTGTTAATGTTGCAACTGACTCAACAGCTGGTAAATGAATGTCAGCTCTTAAATAAATCTCTATATTTTTAGAATTGTCTCACAGAGTATTTCTGTATCAATCTCGCGAACCCAATTTCTGTACACTCTTTTGTAAAGAGTTGCAGAATTCTGGGGGGTATTCCGGACCCTCATAATATCCAGAAGGGGGATGGTGTATAAAAGCAGGGAAGTCTTGCTTCAGTTATACAGGGTACTGGTGAGGCCACACCTGGAATAATGCGTACAGTTTTGGTTACCATATTTAAGAAAAGATATACTTGCTCTTGAGGCAGTTCAGAGAAGGTTCACTCGCTTGATTCCGGAGATGAGGGGGTTGACTTATGAGGAAAAGTTGAGTAGGTTGGGCCTCTACTCATTGGAATTCAGAAGAATGAGAGGCGATCTTATCGAAACATATAAGACTGTGAGGGGGCTTGATTGGGTGGATGCGGTGAGGATGTTTCCACTGATGGGTGAGACTAGAACTAGGGGGCATAATCTTAGAATAAGGGGCTGCCCTTTCAAAACTGAGATGAGGAGAAACTTCTTCACTCAGAGGGTAGTAAATCTATGGAATTTGCTACCTCAGAGAGCTGTGGAAGCTGCAACATTGGGCCAGAAATTCGGGTCCAAATGCGTGAGTACGGTCTGGGTACTCACGCATCTGGCCGGTGGAAATGCCGGCGTTCAGCATGCACAGCGCATGCGGGGAACGCCGGCATTTCCAGTCCTCTGAACGAAGGGGTTCAGAGGCACAGCGCGTGCGACTGCACAGGCAGCGCTTGCGCAGTGAACTTCGTCGATTTCATTCATGGATTCAGTGAGGGTAAGTCCTTACAAGTTACACTTGAAAAAAGCATGTGTAAAGTTGTTCCAAGGCTGCGGAGGAAGATATATTTTATCGTGGAGCTTCTGAAAGGCAATATTTTAGTTTGGGAAAGGGAGGGAAGTTATTTTAAGAAATTTTAAGTAAGTTTTAAAGTTTAAATTTTTTTTTTAAACGGGTTTTCAGAACGGTAGGTAGAAGGAGCAATTGTGGCTGTGTGAATGGAATGTGAAAATGAGTGTTCTAAAATGAGTAATGTAACATTTCCAGCACTTTTAAGAAAGAAACTTTTCATCAGTAATAAGTAATTATGTATGTATGTCCGCATATATTCCTTTACGTATATGTATGCATGTTTTATATTCCTTTACTTATGTGTATGAATGTATGTTTTTAATTATGATTTTCCAATAAGTTACTTTCTCTGAAAGTCATAATTAAATAATACATTCATACATATAAGTAAAGGAATATATACATAACACGCAAAGGAATATATACAGACATGCATACTTTCAGAAGCTCCACGATAAGAAATATCTTCCTCCGCAGCCTCTGGAGCAACTGTACCCATGCTTTTTTCATGTGTAAGTTGTAAGGACTTGACCTCACTGAAAGCATGAATGAAAGCGGCGAATTTTACTGCGCACGCGCTGCCTGTGCAGTCGCACGCGTTCTGCCTCTGAACCCCTTCGTTCAGAGGACAGGAAATGCCGGTTTTCCCCACATGCACTGTGCATGCTGAAAACCGGCATTTCCTCCGGCCAGACGCGTAAGTACCCCGACCGTACTCGCGCATTTGGAAGGGAATTACTGGGCCAACATTTTACATGTCAATAAAATGAAAAATTTAACAATTGCACGATTTGCCCCCTCGCATCTGCGACTGAGGGTCCAAGGAGGTGCACTGCGCAAGAGGTCATCGTCGTACGTATCCTCACACTGTTCCCTTTCGGGAACTGTATGAAGTGGTGGAAGGATTTATGGCCGTGATTAACGCTCATTCCGTGACCGTAACCATCTTTGAACCAGCCATTAGGGTGGTTAGTCCTATGGCGGGAGGATTTTACGGGCTCCCACAACCCATCTGAGGTGGGGGCCACCCACACCCTCGGACGCAAGTATCCCGCTGGATGTCCACCCAGAATTTATAGTTGGAGCTCCGACTCCACTTGCCGGGACTGTCTGGAGTGGGGTTCGAAACCCTACTCCTTCTGGCCCAGCGGCAGGGATGCTTACTGCTACGCAAAAGGCCCACTCCGCACAAAAGGTGACACCCATACGTTTCCTGCGCCTTTTCCCTCCCCGTGACTGGAGCCCTATGCTGCCACTTGAAAGACCAAGCTATCATCTGCCCTTTTTGCGGCGCCTTTGACTTCTCATTACCAATGATGAGCAGGCGCTGCGCCTCCACCTCATTGAGGAGATTGCTGAGGTCATCATCAGTTCAATTGTGAGTTCTTTTAATGCCGTGAATTGTGCTCATTCCAGCCATTTCACTTTGTTAATCGGATTGGGCCTTTGGCATAGCGGTAGGATCCCCGCCGCTGGGCCAGATCAGGGTAGGGTTTCGAACCCCGCTCCAGACAGTCCCGGCAAGTGGAGTCGGAGCTCCGGCTCTAAATTCTGGGTTGACATCCAGTGGGATATTTGCGGCCGTGGGTGTGGGTGGTCCCCCCTCCTTGTATAGCCTGTGGGAGCCCGTAAAACCCTCCCGCCATAGGACTAACCGCCCTAATGGCTGGTTCAAAGATGGTTACGGTCACGGAATGAGCATTAATCATGGCCATAAATCCTTCCACCACTTCATACAGTTCCCCAAAGGGAACAGTGTGAAGACACGTATGACGACGACATTGCTAAATAAATAAATGGAATTAAAAAAATTCTTTTAGGGCTTTTAAAAGTCTTTAAATTGCTTTAATTCTGTTTAAAACTACTTCAGATTCTTCAAAATAATGTAAACGTTTTTAAAAGTTTATAAAAGTTCCCAAAATCTTCAAAAAACTTCCAAAAACCTATTTAAACTGCTGCTTTGCATGTAAAAATGCTTAGCAGCTTGGCAGAAACATTGGGGGCGTGTCCTGTTAAACTGAGACCTCAAGGGGCGTGTCTCAGTTGCACAGCGCGCTACAGGCTTCGCGCTGGCTGCACTGCTGGGCGGCGTGACGTCATACGCTGCCCGGGATTCTTCTTTTTCAAAATCGAATTCCAGGCGTCCCTGGAGGTCAACGGCCAGCGCGTCGGGTAAGTCCATATCGGGGCCTTGCATGCGCGGCAAGCCCCCGATCTGAATTTCTGGCCCATTAAATAAATTTAAAACGGAGATAGACAGTTTCCTAGCTGAAAAGGGAATTAGGGGTTACGGGGAGTGGGCAGGGAAGTGGATGTGAGTCTAGGTTCGGATCAGCCATGATCCTATTGAATGGCGGGGCAGGCCCGAGGGGCCGTATGGCCTACTCCTGCTCCTACTTCTTATGTTCTTATGTTCTTATGTTCAGTCGTTCCTTTCCTTTAGGGAGAGATAGCCTGAACCTTTAGACCCATTTAAGTGTCTTATAGAATTCGGCTATCTCTAACTTTAGTTGAAGGTGAACGTCTGGTGAATACGCCTGATCTGGGGTAGCCTGAAAAGGGCTAGGACTGTAACTATCCCTTCAACTCCACATGATATCAAGAAACGGCTGAGCGCACTGGATACAGCAAAGGCTGTGGGCCCCAACAACATCCCAGATGTCGTGCTGAAGTCTTGTGCTCCAGAACTAGCCGCGCCTCTAGCCAAGCTCTTCCAGTACAGGTATAACACTGGCATCTATCCGACAATGTGGAAAACTGCCCAGGTGTATCCTGTCCACAAAAAGCAGGACAAATCCAATCCAGCCAATTACCACCCCATCAGTCTCCTCTTAATCATCAGCAAAGTACTTGAAGGTGTCGTCGACAGTGCTATCAGGCAGCACTTACGCACCAATAACCTGCTCACTGATGCCCAGTTTGGGTTCTGCCAGGACCACTCGGATTCAGACCTCATTGCAATATGGACAAAAGAGCTGAATTCCAGAGGTGAGGTGAGAATTTCTGCCCTTGACATCAAGGCAGCATTTGACCGAGTGTGACATTAAGGTGTGAAGGAATAGGCCATATAACCTACTCAGAAAAACACACGATCTTATGAAAGAATTCTGGCCTTATTAAAACATGACAAACTGGGTTTGGAAATTTAGAAACCGAACGATGAAATAGCTGAAAAAGCATTCTGGCTATTGAGATAAGATAGATAAGATAGCAGCACGGTGGCATAGTGGTTAGCACTGTTGCCTCACAGCGCCAGGGACCCAGGCTCAAATCCGGCCTCGGGTGACTGTCTGTGTGGAGTTTGCACATTCTCCCCGTGTTTGCGTGGGTTTCCTCCGGGTGCTCCGGTTTCCTCCCACAATCCAAAGATGTGCAGGTTAGCTTGATTAGCTATGATAAAATTGACCCTTAGTGCTAGGGGGATTAAATACATGGGGTTACGGGGGTAGGGTGGGATATGTGTTGGTGTAGGGATTACGGGGATCGGGTGGGATATGTGTCGGTGCAGGCCCGATGGGCCGAAATGGCCTCTATCTGTACTGTGGGAATTCTGTGAAAAAGTTGTTGACACTGAATCAATAATCTTATTGAAACAGAAGGTTAAAGGCTTCGGCAGGCTGAACCTTTTGGAATGAAACAATGGTTCACCCTGGATAAGGTGTTCTCATTTACACTTCGTAAAGAAGCACAAACATCTGCCTTCGTAAAAATGACATCAAGTAAAAAACACACCTGCTGGCACACCATTTTTTATGGGCAACTTAGAAAATGTAGAGAGGTGACATAATCCTGTAATGCTACCAGCTGAGGAGACTGTAAGAATTGCAGGGGTCAGCAGAAAAATGACTAGAGATAATGAGCTTACATCAGCAGAAAACCTTAAAGGAAATACCACTGGGAAAGGGTATAAATATTGAATTCACAAATGGGATAGTAGACTCGCTATAATCGGGCAAAGTGATTCTCAGCTTCAGAGGTGGCTCTGTAAGTCTCCAACTCTTCGTACCTCTGGGATCAAAGGTATTTGATTTTGGTGGATATCCTGAATAGAAATGTAAGAACTGTAAAACTGTTGTGAAGTTAAGATTTGAAAGTAAGGTTTTCTGATAATAGGATTGTAAGTTTTCTCTTTTTGGAACTGTTAATGCTGTGATTGACTCACCAACTATAAACTGCATGTCAGATCTTTAATAAATCTATATATTTTTAGAATTGCCTCACATAAAACTTCTGTAACAAACTCTTGAACTCAATCTCTGTACACTCTTTGGTGAAGAGTTGCAGAATTCTGGGGGATTTTTCCGAACCCTCATAATATCCAGAATGTTACAGTCTAGCTAAACTTATTAAAAGTGCTTTCTGCAGGACAGAAACATTTTCAAGTTGTTCCTTTCCTTTAGGGAGAGATAGTGCAGACCTTTAGACCCAATTAAGCATCTTTAGGATTTGGCTACCTCAAACTTTAGTTAAAAGTGAACATCTGAGGAATACGCCTGATCCGGGGTAGCCCTAAAGGAGCTAGGACTAGTCATTATCCCTTGAAAGGGGCCCTAGTAAATCTGAAATCAGTGAGAATCGGGGTGGGGGGGGGGAACTCTCCACTGGCTAGAGTCATCCCTAGCAGAAAGGAAGATGGTTGTGGTGGTTGGAGGTCAGTCATCACAGCCGCAGGACATCGCTGCAGGAGTTCCTCAGGGCAGTGTCCTAGGCCCAACCATCTTCAACTGCTTCATCAATGACCTTCCCTCCATATAAGCTCAGAAGTGGGGATGTTTGCTGATGACTGCACAGTGTTCAGTGCCATTCGCAACTCCTCAGATAATGAAGCAGTCCATGCCCGCAAGCAGCAAGACCTGGACGGCATTCATGCTTGGGCTGATAAGTGGCAGGTAACATTTGCGGCATACACGTGCCAGGCAATGACTATCTCCAACAAGCGAGCATCTAACCACCGCTCCTTGACATTCAATGGCATTCCCATCGCCGAATCTCTCACCATCAATATCCTGGGGGTGTCACCATTGACCAGAAATTTAACTGGACCAGCCACAAAAATACTGTGGCAACAAGAGCAGGTCAGAGGCTAAGTATTCTGTGGTGAGTGTCTCACCTCCTGACTCCCCAAAGCCTTTCCACCATCTACAAGGCACAAGTCAGGAGCGTGATGGAATAATCTCCACTTGCCTGGATGAGTGCAGTTCCAACAACACTCAAGAAGCTCAACACCATCCAAGACAAAGCAACCCGCCAGATTGGAACCCCATCTACCACCTTAAACATTCACGCCCTCCACCACTGGCGTACCGTGGCTGCAGTGTGCACCATCTACAAGATGTACTGCAGCAACTCGCCAAGGCTTCTTCGGCAGCACCTCCCAAACCCGTGACCTCTAACACCTAGAAGGACAAGGGCAGCAGGCGCATGGGAACACCAACACCTCCAAGTTCCCCTCCAAGTCACACACCACCCTGACTTGGAAGTATATCGCCGTTCCTTCATTGTCACTGGGTCAAAATCCTGGAACTCCCTCCCTAACAGCACTGTGAGAGTACCTTCACCACACGGACAGCAGCAGTTCAAGAAGGCGACTCACCACCACCTCCTCAAGGGCAACCAGGGATGGACAATAAATGCTGGCCTTGCCAGCGACGCCCACAACCCATGAACGTGTAAAGAAAAATACACTTACACAAACTTACACTTGTACTCACCCACAAACACACTCACACATACACACTGATACACACATACACTCACACATACACTTACACTCACGCAAAAACGCTCACACATAAACACTTATGCACACACACGCTCCAGCAAGAACACTAGATAGCCAAAAGGAAATGCTATTGATTCCCCTCCATCCCTTACAGACAGACAAATATCCCAGCATCAATCACTGTCTTATGGGGAGTTGGTGAGTAAATTAGAGGTGTTCATGATGACTCTTCAGAGAGCGGGGTTGTGAGGTATTCATGAATGCTTTGAAGAAACACATTCAGTAAAATGATTCAAACAGCGATTTCCATTCCGTTACTGTACGCATTTTATGACCTTGATGAGAAAAATAAAGTAATAAAACAGACAGGATATGATGGTAATAACAGTTCCAAGAGCAAACAGTATGAATCAGTAAGGCTGCACTGGTAAAATCCCTGAAGCAGATCCTTCAGTACCTGCACAATAATGAGTATTGGAGCATCTCTCACCTGGGTCATCATTCATTTTTTACTGCTTTGCACAGGCAATTAATCACATTTCCCATTCGCTCCGTAAGTCAATGATAATACTATGAGTTTGCAGAATAAGAATCTAAAAGATTATGTTAATGAGACTGTATAATAGGTAAGGTGATGACATTGAGATCTGTCCTCATTGGCACCATCTTCAGACAGAGCAGTACAGATGAAAAACGATGGTGTTAAAACAATGAATTAAAGTGAAAACAGAAAACTTTCAGATCAGCTCCCCTAAGGGCATCTCCTGAAGTGGTTCTGAGCCATCCAGGCAAAGAATGTCTTGAGTTCAATTCCCAGTCTGTGCTAAGTCAGCTAATCTCAACTGCAGCTGCAGTTGGGACTCTTCAATTGGTCTCAGTAACCTCTGGGCTGCGCTCCTCCAATTCTGGCATCTTGCGCATCCTCAATTTTCAACCCTCCACCATTGGCCTTCAACTTCCTCGGCCCTAAGCTCTTTCCTCGCTAAACCTCTCCGCCTCTCTACCTCTCTCTCCCACCTTAAGACGCTCCTTAAAACCTACCTCTTTAACCAAGCTTTTTGTCACCTGTCCTAATATCTCCTTATGTACATCAGTGTCAAATTTTGTCTGATAACACTCCTGTGAAGCACCTTGGGATGTCTTACTACATTAAAGGCGCTATATAAATACAAGTTGTAGTTGTTAGGAGGGGGAGGAGGAATTCAGCCACGGTTCTAGCTAATGGCCACTGCTGGTTCTGACGCTCCCACGACAGAATAGCCCTCTAACACTCAATGACTGGACTCATATGCAAAGAATGACAACTGAGGTGAGGAACTTGTGGAACCATAACTCAGTGTGGGTCCACGTAGTGAAGAGATGGGGAGGAAATTTAAGAAGAATGTTCATTCTTGACTTCTGAATTCCATGCTGTAATGGTATGTAAGGAATAAGTGGGTGTTACTCCATGATGTAAAAGTAAAGAAAGAAAGGCTTGCATTTATATAGTGCCTTTTTGAAGCGTAGTCACTGTTATAATGGACTAAACATTGCATCAAAATTGTGCATAGCAGGATCCCACAAATAGCTTTGAGCTGAATTATTTATTATGTTTTATTTTTTAGTGATGTTGATTGAGGGATAAATATTGGCTGGATTGCCTGGGAGAATATTCCTGTTCTTCTTCGAAATAGTGCCATGGGATCTTTTACGTCCACCTGAGAGAACAGATGGAGCCTCGGTTTAATGTCTCACCCGAAAGATGGCACCTCCGACAGTGCAGCACAGGAGTGTTGGAGCATCAGCCTAGATTATGTGCTCAAGTCGCTGGAATGAGGCTTGAACCCACAACCTGCTGGCTTAGAGGCGAGAATGCCACCACAGGGCCACAGCTGACATCGCATTACTGTATAGAAGTGTTTTAGCAATGCGACAGTGAATGTGAATTACTGAAGCTCGGTAACCTTCCTTTGGTTTGGACCACTATATGTGCATATTAACTACCAGCTAATGACCTTGCCACTATACTAATTTATAATGTTAAATATACAAATCATTGAATAGCCCAACACAGAACTGCAGAAAATATATAAACGGCACTGGTCACTTCAACAAGGGAATTCGCTTTGAATTCTTACAATGGTATAAGATTATTTATTGAGAGGGTTTAGAGAGTGTAGATAGATGGGGATGGAATGCAATTGTATGGTACACTGTGCTGTTCTTTAGGAAGTTATTTATCGGGTGTAATTAAACAGTACAGTAGGATATCCTCAGTATATTGGAATATTTAAATATTATACATATTACAAATATTATATATATAATGTACAGTATAATGGATGTTCACTGCGTGGATTATACACTTTAGCAGATATTCATTGATTGACATACATTATAGCAGGATAGTCATTGAGTGATTTAGAAATGCGTAGAAATTACAACATTTTCCCCTTTCTAGTTCAGGGGCAGTGAGATCCCCATTGCTGAGATCAGCTAACTCAGCACAGACAGCACACCTTCTGGCCTCTGGCTTCATTACCCTCCACCACATGGCACAATTACACACTGAGACATCAGTGAGGTATCTCATTACAATATTATTTTCACAGCTGGTCAATTTCCACAGGGATGTGTCAGGAAAAGCAGGGGTAAGTGGTCAGGTACTTGGGTGGGGGGGGTGGGGGGAAATGCAGCCCAAACAGCATTGGTGAGAAGGAAAAGCCTGATCATAATCTGGGAGTATTACATTTAAAATGTGCCTCCATATATAAATCCTGCCTTTTAAATTATGAGCAGGACTTTCATCAGGCGACAATATTAATCTCTCGTTGATTCAGCAGGGTTAAGGATTTATTCAGGCACTACACCTCTCTTTATGCACAAATTAATCCTGTCAAATGTAACAAATGCAAGCCTTCTGTGCTATACATTCAAGGGAACACTGTTAAATGGAAAGGAGGTGCTCGTGCCACCTAAAATGTTCAACCACCTGCCACTAGGAGCAACTAATAAGACCCTCTCTGAGCAGGAACAGCTGGCTTTTTGTAGTCCAAATGATCCTGCTTTCTAATTCTCCACATTTAATTATGCTGCAGTTTTCACTTCAGTGAAAGCTACAGCTTTGTCTCTTGGTTATCAGAACCAGGAGTTTGAAGCAGAAACGAAGAGCTCCTAATGAGCTCACTCACTTGAGTAGACTTGGCCTATATTTCCTAGAGTTTAGAATGAGACATGATCTCGTTGAAACATATAAAATTCTTAAAAGGCTTGACAGGGTAGATGCAGGGAGGATGTTTCCCCTGGCTGGGGAGTCTAGAACTAGGGGGTCACAGTCTCAGAATAAGGGATTGGCCATTTAGGACTGAGATGAGGAGAAATTTCTTCACTCAAAGGGTTGTGAATCTTTGGAATTCTCTACCCCAGAGGGCAGTGGATGCTCAGTAATTGAGTATATTCAAGGCTGAGATCAATAGATTTTTGGATGGTAAGGGAATCAAAGGATATGGGGATCGGGCGGGAAAGTGAAGATGAGATCGAAGATCAGCCATGATCTTATTGAATGGCAGAGCAGGCTTGAAGGGCTAAATGGCTTACTCCAGCTCCTATTTCTTATGTTCTTAAATTCTGCGAATCCAGGACAGAAGGTTATATTGTACAGACGGGAAAAGAGGGAAAATGGGAAAAGTTAACTAACAGCAGAATCCTGGATATTGTTTTTATTAAAATGCAAAACTGGGTGTAGCTTTTATTGAATTTTGGTGACATATTATGCAAGATGACGCTCAGATTGGGGTCTGTTACAATCCCTGTCATTCACGATACAATAGCACCCGAGTCCAAATATGCATCCTCAATCCTCTTTGCTCAAAGGGGTTAAACACAACGCAAAGCTTTGCCAGAAGTAATTCCGCACCATCCATCTCCTTCTCCTTTTCCATTTATTTTGCACTTCTTCAGCATTGGGAATAATCATGAATTATTCCCAACGGCCTATTTCTAATACTGGACATAGCGTTACATTAGGTTTAAGGAACTCAGGAGTAAATGCTTGCGGTGCAATGCAAAGCATTTTCAAACCTCAGGCAGTCTTTTGCCTGTTGGACCTGACCAGAATACAGCTTGTGCTACAATGAGACTCAAAATGAAACTAGTGCCTGTGCTAATGCTGGGTAAATGATGCTCAAAACAAAGTGTTATTGTTTTAAGAATTTTACAATCCATTGTATTGACAGGGAAATATGTGGATACAATTGGGCTGATGAAGTGATACCTGGCACTCAACAATTATAAACCGCGGGAAATCTCCATCACATCTCCCAACCTTCAGTCTATGATTACATCAAACAGGTAACTGATGCACTGTTTGCCATGGCCAGGGATTTTGTCGCACTTCCTGTGCAAAGCAGACAGCAGCAAGCAAGGTTCCATACTGAGCGGCAGGACGCCACAGACTGCCCTCATGGCCATACGTGCCCCATGTCTGGGCGCAATGCCACTCGTGAATAGAAAAAGGCCAACATCATTCCATAAATGTGCAGGTGCTTCCTATGACCATAGGAATCGAATCATGTGTGTGGATATGCATTTCCCTGGAAGCTCCTGTGATTCCTCCATCCTGCAGCAGCCAGCCTTTTTTAAAGACTCCAGGGAAGGCGCTCAGGGAAACAAAAGATAGGCTGGGGCAGAGATCATCTCGTACAAATGGTAGGTACTGTTGGATCCGTGATTCAGAGGATATGCTGTTATAAAATAATCACACGGATGCTGTACATCAACAATAAACAGGTCTTTACTGGAGGAGGGTAGTCTCATGACTGGGGGTAGAGAGGCATGCGCAAAGCTTATATACCGGTGTGGTTACTGCCGGTACTACAGTATATAGGAGCTGTAAAAGTAGTTCTGACTTAAAGGCACATACACTACAATTCCTCCCCTTTTAGATTAGTAGTACCCCTAATATTCAAATAACAATTAACATTCTTAACATGTACAGTAAACAACAAAAGTCCATTTATAGATTCAGTTTTTGGGGCGGCTTCCTGACCCTTTCGGGATAGCGCCTTTCCGGAGGTTCTTGTTCTTGGTGCAGAGGCGATTCTGACTCCTTTTCATCGGGTAGTTCATCGGGTTCCACTGCTACTGGGTCTGAAGTAGATGCTACCGGTATGTCGGGTTCATCCTCAGGTACTCGAGACATGGGGTTGACGCGTTCCTGTGACGCTAAGATCTGATCGACGTGGCGTCTCACAATGTTCGCCCCGACATCCACTGTGTACATTAATGGCCCCTGCCTTGTGCATATCGTTCCGGGTTGCCACTTCTCTGTTCGATAGCCGCGGGCCAAGACTGGTTGCCCTATATTAAAGCTCCTTGTCGGCTTCTCATTGATGTGCTGGAATTGTTTGTCCTCAACATTTCTTCGCACATTTGGTCTGAGCAAGTCCAGACGAGATCTCAACCTTCGGTTAAAGAACATCATGGCCGGGTTCTGGTTGGTAACTGCATGTGTCGCGTTTCGGTAGGCTAATAAGAAATTGTCCATCTTATGCTGTAGTGGAATTTCATCATCGCACATGGCCTTTATCGCCTTCTTAAAGGTTTGTACGAACCTCTCAGCCAATCCATTTGTGGCTGGATGATACGGGGTGGATGTGTAATGCCTTACCCCATTCCTTCTCATAAATTTTTGGAACTCGTCGGACACAAACTGTGGTCCATTATCATAGCAAATCTGCTCTGGCAAACCGTTTCTGGCAAATATGGTCCGTAGGACTGCAATCGTTTTCTCTGTAGTGGTTGAAGGCATTTTTATCACCTCAGGCCACTTTGAATGAGCATCCACTGCTATTAAGATCATTGAGTCCATGAATGGACCAGCGAAATCAATATGCACCTGTTGCCATGGAGAGCAGGGCCACTCCCATGGGTGTAGAGGGGCATGTGGTGGTGCATTTTGGACCTTCTGGCATCCTAAGCAGCTCTTAGTTAGGTCTTCGATTTGTTGATCGATTCCCGGCCACCACACATAAGCCCTAGCAAGGATTTTCATTTTCACTCCCCCCAGATGACCATCATGTAGCTCCTTTAGCACTCTCTCCCTTAACTTGGGTGGAATCACCACTCTGGATCCACACATCACTGTCCCCTGGCATACTGACAGCTGTTCTCTTCTGGATGAGAATGCTGGCAACAGTGAGTCACCATTTGCTGGCCATCCCCTCACCATCAATTCATATACCCGTGACAGCGTCGGATCATTTCGGGTCTCCTTCTCTATATCTGCGTTTGTTACTGGCAATCGTTCAATTATTGACGAATAAAATATCTCGATAGGGTCCACTGCTGGTGCTTCCTCCACTGTAGGCAGTGGCAGGCGTGATAGCCCATCAGCGTTCCCATGCTGTTTCGTGCCTTTATATTCTATTTAATATTGATTCGCCCCTAGAAACAGGGACCATCTTTGTAACCGCTGTGCAGTCATCACTGGAACGCCCTTCTTAGGATTAAAGATGGAGACAAGTTGTTGGTGTTCAGTCAGCAAGGTGAACTTCTGCCCATGCAGAGAGTGGTTGAATTTTTTTACTCCCCATACTAGGCTGAGGGCCTCCCTGTCAATCTGGGCGTAGTTGCGCTCAGCCGAGGTTAGTGACCGAGACGCAAAGGCTACTGGCCTCTCCAACCCATCTGGGAATTTGTGCGACAGCACACCTCCAATACCATAGGGTGATGCATCACATGCCAACCAAATTGGTAATGCTGGGTTGAAATGTGCCAACACCTCTTTTGATGTGATCAATTCCTTACACTTCTGGAAAGCTCGTCTATGTTCATCATCCCACTTCCATGGTACCCCTGTTTGCAGTAGGGTGTTCAGTGGGTGTAATACCATAGACAAATTTGGTAAGAACTTGTGGTAGTAGTTTACCAGCCCGAGGAACGACCTCAGTTGTGACACATTTTCCGGTGCTGGAGCCTTGACTACTGCCTCAATCTTGTCAGGGGACTTATGTAACCCCTCTTCATCGATGATGTGGCCACAATACGAGATCTGTTTCTGGAAAAACTCGCACTTGTGGCGATTAGCTCGTAGCCCATAGTCCTTTAATCTGGTGAGCACCTTCTCCAAGTTGGCGAGGTGATCACCGTCATTTTCGCCTGTGACCAAGATGTCGTCCAAATAACACTGGATCCCTGGAATCCCTTGCAGGACCTGATCCATCGCCCTTTGCCAGATAGCCGGAGCCGAGGCTACTCCAAACACCAGCTGGTTGTATTGGTAGAGACCTTTATGAGTGTTGATCGTAAGGTATTGTTTCAAAGCTTCTTCTACCTCCATTTGCAAGTACGCCTGGCTAGATCAATTTTGGTGAAGTATTTACCTCCAGATAGCGAGGCAAAAATATCCTCAATTCGTGGAAGCGGATATTGTACCGTGTGAAGGAATGGGTTCACTGTCACCTTAAAATCCCCACAGATGCGGACCTTCTTTGGTTCCCCAGGTGTATTACTTAACGACCTCTTCATTACAGGAATGATGGGTGTAGCCCACTCGCTCCAGTCCACTTTGGACAGTACTCCTGAACATTCCAACCCTTCCAGCTCTGCTTCAACAGCTGGTCTGATCGCATAAGGCACTGGTCTGGCCTTCAGAAACATTGGGCTTGCATTTTCCTCTATTTTAATCGTTGCTGTTATTCCTTTTAGTGTTCCGAGTCCTTCCTGGAACACTTCTTTTGCGTCGGTTAGCATTTTTGACAGTCGTCCAGGTGTGACGTCGTCATCCTTTTTGGCCTCCACCTTCAGTGCCTGTATGGAATGCCAATCTAATTGTATCTTCCGGATCCATTCACGTCCTAGCAGTGGTGGTCCTCCATCTGGCAATACATATGTATCCATTTTAGGTATTTCCTGGCCTTTATATGTCACTTTCACCCTTATTTTTCCTTTGGGGTAGACTTTTTGCCCCGTATACGTCTTCAAGACAATCTCTGTAGCTTTCAAGGGTATGTGTGAAAATAGCCGCTTGTAGTCTCTTTGATTTATGACTGTTAGAGCTGACCCTGTGTCCAATTCCATTTTCACTTGGACTCCGTCTATCTTGAGTGTAACCCAGATAGTCTGGTGATCCTCCATTTCAGTTACCTTATGTAGTTTCAGACAACCCAGCTCCTTGCTTCCGGAGTCTGTGTCACTTTTCTGTTCGTCTGAACCACTGTCCATCACCTGGTGTACCTTTTTGTACTTCTCCTGTGGAGATTTCTTACTGTTGGTTTTCTTCCCAGACCTGCAGACTCTTGCTATGTGTCCTGCTTTTCCACACTGTCTGCACACTTGGTCCTTGAACCAACAATCTTTCTGGTCATGTGTTGTTCTGCCTCAGCGATAGCACTTCCCTCTTCCATAGGACATTTCATTGGTGCCATATTCTTGCGGTCTCCGTTGTATCTCTGCAGCGCCCCTTGCGGCTGCTTCGTGTGATACTGCCATACTGAAAGCTTTGTCCATCGTAAGATCCTTTTCCGACAGAAGCCATTTCTGGGTTCCTTCACTCTGTAGCCCACACACAAACTTGTCCCTTAGCGTATCTGCTAGTCCCGCTCCAAACTGGCAGTGTTTCGATAGCTTGCGCAGTTTCGTTAGGTACTCAGCATTGCTTTCGTCTTTGTGTTGGTTCCTTTTATGAAACTTAAATCGTTCTGCTATCAGCAGCGGTGTGGGGTTTAAGTGGTCCTGTAGGATTTCTACTATGCTTTCAAAATTCTTGTTTACCGGCTTCTCTGGGGTTATTAGATTTCGCAGTAACCCATAAGTTTTTGCACCCATGGAATTTAACAGAACCAGTGCTTTATTAGCATCTGGCACTTCATTTGCCCTGCAGTACACCTCAATACGTTCCACATATGTCGCCCAATCTTCGACTTCATTGTTGAACGTAGAGATACTGCCACTCTTCGGCATCCTTGGGTGTGAGTTAACTGTCAAAAATGGCGCCTCCCGTGCTTCCCCTTCTTCTCCGCTGGCACAAAATGGCATCTCCCGCGCTCTTCCTTCTTCTCCACGGCTCAATGGCATCTCCCGCGCTCTTCCTTCTTCTCCGCGGCTCAATGGCGTCTCCCGCGCTCCCCTTTCTTTGCCCCGCGGACCCTGTTCAGCCCGTGAGCCCTGGCTGTGCTCTACCCTCTCTCTCTCCAGTTTGTTTTCTTTTTCTCGACGCCACTCGGTGTTCAATCGCCGGCTGCGCCCTCCGCTCTTCACCCTTTGTCTTACCCCGTCGACGCTGCTCGGCTTTCTCTCCGCCGTCGGTCGGCTCCAGCCGCCGCTGCTCGGGAAGGGTCTGCGCTGGACCTGTCGTCGGTCTCTTGCTGCTCGTTGTGGCTGGGGAACCAATCCCGGCTCTCCACAGCCTCCCCTGCGAAGTTCAATCTCTGCCTGACGGCTGGGCGGTTGCTCATGGTTGACGCCCATGTTCCTGGCCTCGACTATTTTTTTTTTTATGTTGCAGGTAGATTCGAATTGACACTCATCGCCACTGTTGGATCCGTGATTCAGAGGATATGCTGTTATAAAATAATCACAGGGATGCTGTACATCAACAAAAACAGGTCTTTACTGGAGGAGGGTAGTCTCACGACTGGGGGTACAGAGGCATGCGCAAAGCTTATATACCGGTGTGGTTACTGCTGGTACTACAGTATACAGGAGCTGTAAAAGTATTTCTGACTTAAAGGCACATACACTACAGGTACTGCATAGAATTATCATGTCCAGGTTTATCTCCTGGACTAGTTTCGATCACCTAAGTGGGTCGGAGAAGAATTTCCAAGATTTTTCCCCCAATTTGGCCTGGGTTTTTAACTGGTTTCACACTTCTCCCAGGAGAGCACATGGTTTCACATGGGGTGAAGAGTGTATATATTGTGATACACAAGGAATCACAAGTGTGTGGGACAGGCTGGATGGACCAGAGGGTCTTTACCTGTCCGACATTGTTCGTACAGTGGAACAAACCTTTGCAATTCTCAAACAGCAATTCCGTTACTTGGACTGCTCAGGGGAGATCCACAGTACAGTCCTGTCAAAGCCTTAACATTGTTGTCACCTGTTTGTCCTCCACAACTTTGCCCTGCAGAGGAGACCAGCTATGGGTCAGCTGTGGCTCAGTGGGTAGCACTCTCTAGGTGGGAGGGGCTAGGAGTGAGCCAGGTGTGACTGGTTGCCTAATTGCAGCTGGGTGTTGGAGGAAGTTTTGTAAAAAGTTGGTGGAGGGTTTTGGGGTGTTGTTTTCAGGTTTTAGGGCCTTTTTGGCCCACAAAAAACAGCCAGATGGATGCTGAGGGGTCCGGAGCGCCGGGCCCCTCAGAGGACAATATTCCCGAGAGGAATTTTATTAGGGAAGAAACTGTGGTGGGAAGGGGAAAAATAAGGCCCAAAGATTTGGGCCGGGACCTCAGGAGGTTTGGTAAAGAAAATACGGTGGTGGTGCAATGTGAAGATAAGAAGATTCGAGCCTGGGATATAATCCAGGCGGTTCATGAGGACTGTGGTGAGGGAAGCTGTTTTGCCTGCCGACCAAAACCAAATGTGGGATTTGAGGTGACGGTCAGTGGCCATGAGGAGGTGGAAAAACTGCTGCTCAGTCTGAAAGTTGGGGAGAAATTTTTGGAGCTAACTCTGCTATATTCAGAGGAGGTGGTGGTTTCATTTTTGAACTTGCCTGTGTACATCGAGGACGAAGTGCTGAGCAAAAAGTTGGAGTCGTGGGACATTAAAATCTGTTCCGAAATAAAGAGGAGGTACTATCCGGGAACACGGGTAGCAGACGGAACCTGGTATGTAAAGGTGCGGTTCCCAGAGGGGGTGAGGTCTTTGCCTTACAGTATGAAGTTCGAGACACTGGAAGGAGTACAATACTTTCGTGTGCTGCATGATAACCAAGTAAAGGTGTGTTACTATTGTCTGGGACATGACCATCTCGTGAGAAACTGTCCTGATTTGTATTGTTACAATTGCAGTGAGTCGGGACATATCGCGTGGAGCTGCAAGGCGGAGAGCTGTGGGGTGTGTCGTAAAAGCCCCGCCGCTGTGAGTGTGTGGCAGAAGGGAGCAAAATGAGTGATGAGGAGATGGGAGAAGGAGCAGGAGAGGAGTGTGGAACGGCCGGAGGTGCGGTGCAGTCGGAGGACACTGCCGGTAAAATGAAGGAAAAAGGAGCACAGGAAGAGGCAGAGGTTGGCGGAGCGGAGATCGAGATAGAGATGGCGGAAAACACGGCGAGTGCTATGGAGGGGAACAAAGACAGCAGCGGGCAGCAAGGTTTGAGTGCAGACTCGAGCCTTAGTGCAGTTCGGCTCCCCCTGGGGAGTCTGGTGTCTGCAGGGGGAGAGGAGGCAGGAGCGGGGTGTGTGGTGGAAGTGAGTGCTCCGGGGAAAGGCGGGGAGTCGGATATTTTGGTGAGTGGGAGGGGGCAGGGCGGGGAGAGGGTGCAAGAGGCAGGAGCCTCAAAGGGACAGCAGAATGGGATCGGCGAGATAGAGACGTCAGAAGGGAACAATTTAGGTGCGCCATTGTCCCATGGAGTGAGGGAACAAGGTGCGAGGGTTAGAGGTAGAGACGTGGTCAAAGGGGGCGGCACAGTGGGAGAAACTGCGATAGCAGGAAGACTCTCTATGGGAGATGAAGTATCTGACGGGGGCCAGGATTATGTATCTGACGGGGAGCAGGCACAAGGGGTTGCAGAAGAGCTTGAGTGTGAGGAATTAGAGGGGGACAGAGACATGGAAGTCGGGGATGGGGTGGCATCATGTGGAAAGGGAAAGGTTAGTGAGGGGCAGAAGGAGGGAGAAAGGGCAGCTCCTGGGCCCAAAGTTAAGGCAAGGAAGAGGCTGAAACAGCAGGGAGGGGTTAAACAGGAGGGGAAAAAGAGCCGGAGGCTGCAGGAAAAAGCAACAGCTGGCCGAAAAGTTGAGAAGGAGCATGAGAGGAGGGAAGAGCCAGAGATTTAATGATGGGGAGATTATTAGGGCATACTTCCCTTATTTGGATCCATGATTACATTGGTCTCGATCAATGTGAACGGACTGAGGGGCGAGAAGAAATTGCAGCAGTTGTTGCAGAGTTTTAAAGGCACGGACTTGTTGTGTCTGCAAGAAACCTTTTGGGATGAGGATATTCTAGAAAGAGTTCAGAAGGTTTGGAAGGGAGAGGTGTTTGCAAGTTGTGCAAACAATAACCGTAGAGGGGTGGCTGTTTTGGTGAGTCCGTCCATAGAAGAGAATGTTGCCTTGGTGGACAAGGGCATTGAGGGGAGATTTTTACGGCTAAGGGTAAAATTGGAGGGATTTAATTGTGATCTTTTTAATATCTATGCACTGAACGACCATTGCAAGCGTCGCAAATTTTTTCGGGGGTTATTCACTGAAGTGGCAGAGGTGGAAAATCCTTGTATAGTGGGGGATTTTAATGTATTTTTATCTTGGATGGACATTTCAGCCCAGATGACCTTTAAAGAGGATAACTCCAGAGGGATGATTATAAAAATGATGGCAAATTTAAATTTGAGAGACTTATGGAGGGACCGGAACCCCATAAAAAGGGAGTGCTCCAGAACAGGTTGGGTGGGTGATGTTTTAAAACAGAGCCGAATAGATTTTGTGTTAATGCGGGAAGGGTTAAGTTCGGAGGTGATGGAGATTTATTATAAAAAAGTATTTTTTAGTGATCACTCGGCTTTGGTTCTTAGAATTAGGAACAGCAGAGTTAAGATCGGTTCGGGGTATGGATTTTAAACAATCAATACCTGAAGGAAAGTGCTTATAAAGAAGGGATTATAAATATAATAAAGAATGCTCAGAAGGAACTTTTGTTCTTGAAAGAAAGAAGAGTTTGGTGGGACAATTTCAAATATGAGGTAAAAGTTTTTTTGGTACGTTATGGGAAAAAGAGGGCGGCAGCTAACCGGCATCGAGAAGAGAATATAAACAAAAGGTTTACGGATGTCTGTGAAGCAGTTGACGGAGGGGATAAGGGAGCTGAGAGTAAGTTCCGGGTGCTAAAGGAAGAGTGGGAATTATTGCAAGCTGAAAAATGCAAGGGGGCCATTCTCCATGCAAAGGCTAGAGATGCATTGGAGGGCGAAAGATGCACTAGATATTTTCTAGAGCAAGAGAAGCTGCGACAGAGATTATCGTTAACTGAGGAGTTGAAGGTTGGGGAGAAGATCATTCATGAAAGTGAGGAGATTTTGGAGGCAACTAGCAGCTTTTATCAAGAGCTATATGCAAAAGAAGACATTTCCAATTTGGAGATGGAGAAGGTTACTGCTTTTATTGAAAAGGGTTTAAAGGAGGATGAGAGAAGCATGTGTGATAAAGAAGTAGGATTAGCGGAAATAAAAATAGCAATAAGTGGAATGAAGGGGGGGAAAAGCCCAGGGTCCGATGGACTAAGTGCAGAATTTTATAAGGAATTTTTCGAGATTTTAAGTCCATTGCTCTTGGAAGTTTTTAAGGAAATTAATATTGAGGGAAGCCTGGCCCCATCTATGAGGAGAGGTATCATAAGCTTAGCTTATATAAAAATAAAGGGGATAGACGGGATCTGAAGAATTGGAGGCCCATCACACTATTAAATGTGGATTATAAGATCTTGGCGAGGGTTATGGCAAATCGTTTGAAGGAGGTGTTACCAGAGATAGTTTGGCCCTCTCAGTCCTATGGAGTCATAGGCCGGGACATCGCAGACTCTGTGGTCTCAATCCGAGATGCGATAGAACTCATGGAAGAGAGTGGGAGGGAGGCTTATGTATTAAAGATAGGTCAAGAGAAAGCCTTTGATAGGGTCTCTCATGAGTTTATATTGAAGGTTTTGGAAGCATTTGGTTTCAAGGAAAATTTCATTCAGTGGATAAGTATTTTTTATTCAAACAAATTTAGCTGTGTTAAATGTAATGGTTTTTTATCTAAGTATTTTCCGATACAGAGATCAGTGAGACAGGGTTGTCCCCTGTCCCCACTGCTGTACACATTGGTAGCAGAACCATTAGGTTACATGATGCGAAAGAAACAAGGTGTAGTTGGCATTGTGGTACCCAGTTCTGGGCTGGTGTCGGTGATACACCAATATGCAGATGACACAACCTTACCATTGAGAAATGGGGAGTCAGTGAGGAAAGCTATGGAGGTAGTGGAGGAATATTGTAGAGCTTCAAGTGCCAGAGTGAATTATAGTAAGTCCCAATGCCTGGTTGCAGGAAGGGGTAGGGGGGAATGGTTGGGGGAATGTCCCTTTAAGGTGGTGGAGGTTTTGGAAGTTCTGGGGGTGCATATGGGGTGCAAGAAAGACAGGGAAGAAGTGGATCGATTAAATTGGGAACCGAAGGTTATGAAAATTAAAAAGATTTTGGGAAGATGGGAAAGAAGGTGGTTGAAAGTGCAAGGAAGAGCGACAGTGGTGTCTGCTCTCCTGCTATCTAAGCTATGGTACTTATTGACGGTGGAGGATATTCCTGAGTGGGCAGAAAAGTCCATCCGAGAGGCTTGTGTGAGGTTTTTATGGGAAGGGAAACCAGCCTTGGTGGCTTACAATACCATCATTGGACGGAGAAATCAGGGAGGACTCAACTTCCCAGATATTGATTTGAAGAAAAAATCCTTTAGAATCAAATGGGTGAAGAGATTTCTTCAGAAGTCAAATTCAAGTTTTTGGAAGAGTTGTTTTGAGCATTTTTTAAAACAAAGTGGGATAGGAGGGCAGGGGATATTGTATATGGAATACAATAATATGTTTTTGAAATCGATTAAGCTTCTCGCTAGGTTTTATAAGGGGGTTGTAGAGACTTGGGCTCAATTTTTAAAAAGTGTGCAGTTTATGCCCAAGGGGGCTGAGGAATTTTTAGAACAGCCCTTATTTTTGAACAGGTGGGTCAGCATCGAAGGAGAGGTTTTATTTAATCAAGCTTTTATAAAAGCTGGGATTATATCGGTGAAATATGTATTATACGAGGTGATTCCAGGTTGGTTGCCGGAAGCGATAGTGAGGGACATGGTGTGGGAGGAGGATCAGGAGGTAGAAGGAAAAGCAATAGGAATCATGTATGAGAAGATTGTGAGGGCAATGCCACAGGATTGGGTGGAAGAAATAAATGCGGAAATCTCCAAAGGAAGTAAAATGCGTCCTGCTTTTCCAAGCTTTGTACTGGAGAAAGGGGGAGAGTTAGTCCAATTTGACAACTGTAATACTCGAGATTTCTATGAGGTATTCAGAGAATGGAGATTCAAGACACCTGCTGGTCAGGAGTTTTGGCAGAGTATATACCCACAGCTGGACTTCAACAGGATTTGGAAGGGAGTGTGGGCGAATTTTAAATGCCCAGAATGGATTGAACTGGATTTCAAATTGGCTCATAACCAGATTTTTACCATGACGGTCTTGTGCAAGATTGGACGAGTGGAGGCGGCAACTTGCCCAATGTGTGGGGACACAGGATGAGACTCTGTCCCATTTACTGGTGTTATGTCCGCAGTTAAATGACTTTAAGTACTATGTTCGACAGTTGTGTGAAGCTTTTTTGCTGGGTGGGGACCGAACAGCGAGAATGGGAATCCCGTGGGACTCAATTTTGAGATGGGGATTGCAGGAGAGTCTGCCAGAGTCTAGCGGAGCGGCAATTAATTTAATGTTCAGTTTGGCTAGATTCGTGATTGTGCAAAGAAGGAATGCTCTGTTTTTTAAGGGGAGGAGAATCAATCTAAAAGATTATTTTAAATATAAGCTAAAAGACCATTATAAGGCTCTGTGGATGTTTTATTCAGAAAGGAATTTAAGGACAGTATTTTACAACCAATTTTTCAAGTACAATCGATTAATATATGTTACAGGTGACAAATTAAACTTCAGGTTTTGATGTTAAAATGTGGTGGCGGAATGGCTGTGCAGGGCGGTGGAATTGATTTGTATCATACAATGTAATGATCACGATGTTGTAAATGTTCTTAATGTTCAATAAAGTATAATAAAAAAAAATTTTTAAAAAGTTGGTAGCATTCTTGCCTCTGAGTCAGAAGGTTGTGAGTTCAAGCCCCACTACAAAGACTTGGGCAGAAAAAATAGGCTGATGCTTCAGTGCAGTACTGAGGGCATGCTGCACTGGTGGAGGTGGCAACTTTCAGATGAGACATTAAGCCCTGCCTACCCTCTTGGGTCAACGTAGAAGATCCCTTGCCACTATTTTGAAGAGCAGAGCAGTTCTCCCAGTATCCTGGCTAACATTTATCCCTCAACCAACATCACTAAAACAGATTATCTGATCATTATCACACTTATGTTTATGGGACATTGCTGTGAACAATTTGGTGCCATGCTTCCTACATTACAACAGCGACTACACTTCAAAAATACTTCATTGGCTGGAAAATGCTTTGGGACATCCTGAGGTCGTGAAAGGTGCTATATAAATGCAAGTAATTTCTTTATGGACCAGCCAGTAAAAGTCAGGTAACAAGAAGATGAGCAAGACAACACGGCTGGACATGAAGGAACTGCTGAGAATACTGCAATCGACAGACAAGACTCACGAAAACTAGCATTCATAAACATTTCATTAACAGACAATGAAATGCCTAACAGTCCTCTCCAGCATCACAGAATAGAATTATAGGCTGCGATTTTACTAACCTTGGCTGGTCTGTGGTGGGCGACATCAGTGGAGGGTCTCTGCCCCGTTGCTGGCTCTAGCCCAGCCTCCGAAATGACTTACCGATAATTGGGCTTGTTAAGCCCGCCCAGTGAGTTTCCCGGCCAATTGAAGGAAGCGGGTCTGATGATGTCATTTGATGACTCGTCATCAGCCGATTTCCTTAAAGGGACCATGGCCAAATTTCGTTTTGTGGCGGAGACCACATAGGGACAGTAACACAATTCACTATGTATAGCCAATGTTGTTATTGCTCCACGTTATGTACGGAACTTGGTTGGGTTATCGGGGCAGGATCCCTTTAAGAGTCGTCGATTGTGTGATGACGTCATAGCCCTGCGACGAGGCCGAGTCCCTCAGTCCAAGGGGAGAGTTAATAAAGCTAACACGCGTTTTCTTTGCTGCTATGAAAGTCTGGCAGTCTGTTTATTTCCAGCGACTCCCACATTGGTGACCCCGTTTCTCTTTTGGACGTTCCCAAAGACTTTATCCGAGATGGCGACGAATGCCGTTTCTCTCAAATTACCGGAGTTTTGGGAACGGCAGGCTGCCGCTTGGTTCGCCCAGGCTGAGACTCAGTTTGCACTCTGGGACATCACCGCGGATGACACAAAGTATTATTACGTCGTCTCTGCTCTCGGCAGCTCCACCGTGGCCAGAGTCGTGAGCCTGTTCGAGGACCCCCCGGAGCACCTCACATTTGCAACGCTGAGAACGCACCTCCTAGAGACTTTTGGACTAACTGAACCCGAGCGCGCACGGCAGCTTCTCTCTCTACCCGGGCTTGGCGACTCCAAGCCCTCAGAACTGATGGACCACATGTTAACCCTCCTGGGCAAGCACAAGCCGTGCTTCCTCTTCAGAGAACTGTTCCTACAACAGCTGCCAGGGCAGGTATGGTCGGCTTTAGCCAACTCTCATATTAGTGATTTCCGCGCCCTGGCCAAGGAGGCCGACAAATTTTTCTCCGCTGGGCAAAAGTACTGCGCGGCCATGTGGGGCCCTGCCCCCACCGCCACAGCCCAATGGCGGCAGCCCCCAAGCACGTGCTTCTGCCACGCACAATTCGGCCCCAACGCTAAAAAGTGCCGGCCCCCGTGCAGCTTTACCGCATCGGGAAACACAAAGGCCCACTCATTAGCTACCATGGCTGTCGGCCGTTTAGGTAGTCTGTTATTCATTACGGACACTAACTCTGGACGTCGTTTCCTCTGCGACACGGGTGCCCTGGTGAGCGTCCTGCCTGCGTCAACCGTGGACATACAGGGGGGGAACCACGGCCTCGCCCTCGAAGCCGCCAACGGCAGTTCCATCCGTACTTTTGGGAAATGGAGCGTGTCGCTGTTTTTTGGCGGGTAGCGTTTTGCTTGGGACTTTGTTACACCGAAAGTGTCCACCCCCTTCTCGGCGCTGACTTCCTCTGTGCCAATGGCCTTTTGGTGGATATCAAGAACCGACGTCTCGTCAACGCTGAGGCTTTCAGTTCGCTCCCGTGTTCGCTCAGTGGTTCCGGCACGACGAAGTTGTCCAGTGCACTCTCGGCCTCCGACGAGTTTTCCCGCCTCCTCGCTGGGTTCCCGGACCTCACGAAGCCCACTTTCCCATCCGCCGCCAACAAGCACGGGGTAGAAGACCACATCCTGACCACCTGTCCGCCTGTCTATGCCCGCGCTTGGCGTCTTGACCCGGGGAAACTCGCCATCGCTAAAGCCGAGTTCGACATGATGGAGCGCCTCGGCATCATTCGCCAGTCGAACAGTCCATGGGCCTCGCCCCTCCACATCGCACTGAAACCAGGCAGCGGTTGGCGCCCATGCGGCGATTACTGGCGCCTCAACGACGCTACGACCCCCGACAGCTACCCGATTCCACACATCCAGGACTTTTCTGCCCGCCTGGCCGGGAAAGTTGTTTTCTCTAAAGTGGACCTCTTTGGGGTTACCACCAGGTTCCCGTTCGGCAGCAGAATGTCCCGGAAACCGTGGTGATCACCCCGTTCGGGCTGTTCGAATGCCTCCGCATGCCATTCGGTCTCAAAAATGCCGCTCAGGCTTTTCAACGCCTAATGGACACCGTGTTACGGGACCTGCCATTCCTGTTCATCTACCTGGATGACATTCTCATCACCAGCGCCTCCAGGACGGAGCATGTGTACCACCTCCGGACTCTCTTCGAATGCCTCAGCCAGCACGGCCTAATTGTCAATCCAGCCAAGTGCCAGTTCGGGCTCTCCTCGATCGACTTTCCCAGGCACCGCATCACGAAGGATGGGGTGGTGCCACTGCTGTCGAAAGTGGAGGCCGTGAAGGATATTCCGCGACCCCTCACCGTGAGGGCCCTGCAGGAATTTTTGGGCATGGTGAACTTTTATCATCGCTTCGTTCCCCAGGAAGCCCAGCTTATGCGGCCCCTTTACGAGGCCCTCAAAGGCAAGCCCGCCAAGCTCGCCGTCGATTGGTCCGAGGAGATGACCAATTATTTCATGGACACGAAAAGGGCCCTGGCTAATGCGACCATGCTGGCGCATCTGTTGCCCGATGCGCCGATCGCTCTCACCACTGACACTTCGGACTATGCTGTCGGCGCCGTCCACAAACAGTGGGTCAACGGCACCTGGCAGCCGCTCGACTTCTTCAGCCGGCAGCTCCGCCCCAACGAACGGAAATACAGCACCTTCGATCGCGAGCTTCTCAGCCTCTACCTCGCTGTCCGACACTTCCGTTTCCTGCTGGAGACCCGCCCGTTCACAGCGTTCGTGGACCACAAGCTGTTGACCTTTGCCATGGCCAAAGTTTCTGAGCCGTGGTCGGCCCGTCAACAGCACCGGCTTTCGTTCGTCTCCGAGTTCACGACGGACATCCAGCTGGGAAAAACAACCCTGTCGCCGACTGTCTCTCCTGGGCCGTCGCCAGCGCTGTACACCTCGGCATCGACTGCACCCGCATGGCAGCCAACCAGGCCTCCGACCCAGACGTCCAGGCCTACAGGACGGCTGTCACGGGCCTTCAGTTAGCGGACATCGCATTTGACGATGCCGGCACCATGCTCCTGTGCGACGTCTCCGCTGGACAGCCACGCCCCGTCGTGCCCGTCGGGTGGAGACGGCAGGTTTTCGACGCTGTCCATAGCCTTTCCCACCCGGGCAGGAAGCCGTCACAGAAGCTGGTGGCGGCGAAGTTGGTCTGGCACTGGCTCAAGAAGGACGTTCGCGACTGGGCCAATACCTGCGTGGTATGCCAGCGCTCAAAAGTGCATCGCCATACTAAGGCCCCATTGGCGCCTTTCGCGGTGCCCGAGAGGCGGTTCGACCATGTGAACGTGGACGTGGTGGGGCCCCTGCTGCCCTCCCGCGGGTTCTCCCACCTCCTCTCGATGGTCAACAGAACCACCCGATGGCCAGAAGCTGTCCCGCTGTCGTCAACAACATCCGCCGATGTGGCTCAGGCGTTCATCAACACTTGGTTCGCCCGGTTTGGCGCCCCATCTGACGTCTTCTCCGACCGGGGGCCCCAGTTCACGTCGGAGCTCTGGAACGCTGTCGCCCAAGGCCTCGGGTTGAGACTCCACCGCACCACCGCATACCACCCTCAGACTAACGGGCTGTGCGAACGGTTTCATCGCTCCATGAAGGCCACACTCCAGGCCAGCCTCCGGGACGACAGTTGGATCAACAGACTCCCGTGGGTCATGCTGGGACTCAGGACCGCCCCCAAGGAGGACCTCCAATCCTCGTCCACCGAGCTCGTCTACGGGCAGCCGCTGCAGGTTCCTGGGGAGTTCGTCCCCAGCGCCACGGACCCTTGGTCTGCAGCTCATCAGCGGTCCGCCCTCCTGGACAACGCCAAGGTTTTCGCGCCAGTGCCCACATCACAGCACGTTCTCTCTCAGTCCCACGTTCCGCCCGACCTTCGTGCGGCAAAGTACGTTTTCATCCACCACAACGCCCACCGGGGACCTCTTCACCCACCCTACGACGGACCATTCCGCGTCCTGGAAGCCGGGGACAAGGCCTTCGTGGTGGATGTCGGCGGTAAGCCGGACTACGTTTCCGTGGACCGTCTTAAGCCGGCCCACCTGGATCTGGACCGACCCGTTGGGTTGGCTCAGCCCCCGCGGCGGGGCCGACCTCCGGCTTCTGCACCCTTAGTCCACCACCGAGTGCCGGGGGCCCACGTGCGACCCCCCCGGTCCCCGCCCCGGACTTAAGGAGCCATTTCGGCCATGTGATCCGGACCCCTCAGCGACTGACATTGCCAGTTCTAGTGAATTCTGGGGGGACGTATGTGGCGGATGTTGCGTCCGTGTATAATAAGACACAGACTGCGGAGAACGGTACAACAGGTGTTTACTCAACGTGGCTCACAGTGGAATTGATCTGTACAGATTACTACTCAGGGCTATATACAGGTGTGGTCACTGCCGGTACTGCAGTATACATGAGCTGTAAGAGATAGTTCCCCACTTAAAGGTATATACATTACAATTCCTCCCCTTTTAGATTAACAGTACCATAACGCTCAATTAACAATTAAATATCAAACTAATTACAATTAACACTTTTAACATGCAACATTAGCTGGAAATAGTCTATTTATAAATTCAGTCTTTGGGGAGGCTTCCTGATCCTTTCTGGATAGCGCCTTTCCCGAGTGTCTTGCTCTTGGTGCGGAGGCGATTCTGGCCCCCTGTCGTCGGTTGTTTCATCAGCTTCCGATGCTACTGTTTCTGGGGTAGATGTGACCTGTACGTCGGGTTCATCACCAGGTACGTATGGGCGAGGCATGGGGTTGACTTGTTCCTGTGACTCTAGGATCTGATCAGCATGGCGTCTCACGATGCTCTCCCCAACGTCCACTGTGTGCATTAGTGGGCCCTGCCGTGTGCATATCATTCCTGGCTGTAATGTATGTAATGTATATATACCTTAAGGGAGAGAACTACTTTTTACAGCTCCTGTATACTGTAGTACCGGCAGTGACCACACCTGTATATAAATCCTGAGTAGTGATTTGTACAGTTAGTTCTAGAGTAACCCTCATTCATTAAACGCCTGTTGAATCATTCCCTGCAGTCTGTTGTCTGATTATTGAAGGACACAACATTAAGATACACGGACATAACATTGGCGACGAGGCAGATTCGAACCTATCTGCAACTCTGCATCACCTCCCAGGGATTCGCTCCTGGAGAACAGTGGAAGAAGGTCGAGTCCAGAAGCATGGGCGTCGACCACGGGCAACCGCCCAGTCATCCAGCAGAGATTTGAGCATCGCAGGGGAGGCTGTCAAGAGCCAGGCTTGGCTTTCCAGTCACGGTGGTCCAGCGAAATGGGCTAGCAACAGGTACTGCGCAGACCCTTCCCGTAAAGCGGCGGGCTAGAGCCCGACCGAGCGGCACAGAAAAAGGCCGAGCAGCGTTGATGGGGGAGAGAGAGAGGGCAGAGCGCACAGGGCGCAGCCGGTGTTCAGAACCGAGCGGCGTCAACGGGGGAGAGAGGTGAGAGAGAGCAGAGCGCAGCCGGTGTTCAAGGGCCGAGCAGCGTCAACGGGGGAGAGAGGCATGCAGGAAAATGCGAGGCGCTGCCATTGCCATGAGGACCGCAGAGAGCGGCATTGGCAGCAGCGCAGGAGCAGCGCACGAAACCCACAGGGCATCGCCATTTGCCACGAGGACCGCCGAGAGCGGCGTTGGCAGCAGCGCGGGAGACGCCATTTTAAGCCGCAGCGGGGAAGAAAGGAAAGCGCGGGAGACGCCATTTTAAGCCAGTCTAACCACACGCAAAAATGCCGAAGAGTGGCAGTATCACAGCGCTCGACAATGAAGTCGAAGATTGGACGACATATGTCGAACGCATAGAAGTATACTGCAAGGCGAATGAAGTGCCAGATGACAAGAAAGCGCTGATATTGTTGAATTCAATGGGTGCAAAAACGTATGGCTTACTACGAAACCTAGTAACCCCAGAGAAGCCAGTAGAAAAGGATTTTGAAAACATAGTGTCAATCCTACAGGACCATTTAAACCCCACACCGCTGCTGATAGCAGAAAGATTTCAGTTTCACAAAAGGAACCAGCATAAAGATGAAAGTAATGCTGAGTATTTAACGGAACTGCGCAAGCTATCGAAACACTGCCAGTTTGGAACGGGACTAGCAGATACTTTAAGGGACAAGTTTGTGTGTGGGCTTCAAAGTGATGGAACCCAGAAACGGCTTCTATCAGAAAAGGATCTTACGCTGGACAAGGCTTTCAGCATTGCAGTATCACATGAAGCAACAAGACGGGGCGCTGCAGAGATACAACAGAGACCGCAAGAATATGGCACAAATGAAATGTCATACGGAACAGTGAAGTGCTATCACTGCGGCAGAACAACACACGACCATAATGATTGCTGGTTCAAGGACAAAGTGTGCAGACAGTGTGGAAAAGTAGGACACATAGCAAGAGTCTGCAGGTCGGGAAAGAAAACCAGCAGCAAGAAATCTCCACAGGAGAAGTACAAGAAGGTACATAAGGTGACGGAGAGTAGTTCAGACGAACAGAAGAGTGATACAGACTCCGGAGGCAAGGAGCTGGGTTGTCTGAAACTACATAATGTGATCAAAACGGTGGATCACCAAACTATCTGGGTCACGCTCAAGATAGCAGGAGTCCAAGTGAAAATGGAATTGGACACAGGATCAGCCCTAACAGTCATAAACCGAAGGGACTACAAGCGGCTATTCTCACATATACCCTTGAGAGATACAAAGATTGTCTTGAAGACGTACATGGGGCAAAAAGTCTACCCCAAAGGAAAAATAAGGGTGAAGGTTATATATAACGGCAAGGAAACACCAAAAATGGACCTATGTATTGCCAGATGGAGGACCACCACTACTAGGACGTGAATGGATCCGGAAGATACAGCTAGATTGGCATTCCTTACAAGCACTGACTGTAGTGCCAAAAAGGATGACGACGTCACACCTGGTCGACTGTCAAAAATGCTAACTGGCACACAAGAAGTGTTCCAGCAGGGACTCGGAACACTAAAAGGCATAACAGCAACGATCAAAATAGAGGAAAGTGCAAGCCCAAAGTTTTTTAAGGCCAGACCGGTACCTTATGCGATCCGCGCAGCCGTCGAAGCAGAGCTGGAAGGTTTGGAACATTCATGAGTACTGTCCAAAGTGGACTGGAGCGAGTGGGCTACACCCATCGTTCCTGTAATGAAGAGGTCGTTGAGTAATACGCCCGGGGAACCAAATAAGGTTCGCATCTGTGGGTACTTTAAGGTGACAGTGAACCCAGTCCTTCACACTGTACAATATCCGCTTCCGCGGATTGAAGATATTTTTGCCTCGCTATCTAGAGGGAAACTCTTCACTAAGATTGATCTGGCCCAGGCGTACCTGCAAATGGAGGTAGAAGAAGCCTCGAAACAGTACCTCACGAACAACACTCATAAAGTTCTCTACCAATACAACCGGCTGGTGTTCGGGGTAGCATCAGCTCCGGCTATTTGGCAAAGGGCAATGGAACAAGTCCTGCAAGGGATTCCAGGGACCCAGTGTTATTTGGACGACATCCTGGTCACGGGCGAAAATGACAGTGATCACCTCGCCAACCTGGAGCAGGTGCTCACTAGATTGAAAGAATATGGGCTCCGAGCTAATCGCCACAAATGCGAGTTTTTCCAGAAGCAGATCTCGTATTGTGGCCATGTTATTGATAAAGAGGGGTTACATAAGTCCCCTGAAAAGATTGAGGCAGTAGTCAAGGCTCCAGCACCAGAAAATGTGTCACAACTGAGGTCGTTCCTCGGGCTGGTGAACTAATAACATAAGTTCTTGCCGAATTTGTCTACCGTACTACACCCACTGAACACCCTACTGCAAACGGGGGTACCATGGAAGTGGATTGACGAATGTAAACGAGCTTTCCAGAAGAGCAAAGCATTGATCACATCAAAAGAGGTGTTGGCTCATTTCAACCCAGCACTACCAATTCGGTTGGTGTGTGATGCATCACCCTATGGCATTGGAGCGGTGCTGTCGCACAAATTCCCGGATGGCTCGGAGAGGCCAGTAGCCTTTGCATCTCGGTCACTAACCTCAGCTGAGCGTAACTACACCCAGATTGACAGGGAGGCCCCCAGCCTAGTGTGGGGAGTGAAAAAGTTCAATCACTATCTGCACAGGCAGAAGTTCACCTTGCTGACTGACCACCAACCACTTGTCTTCATCTTTAATCCAAAGATGTGCGTTCATATGATGACTGCACAACGGCTACAAAGATGGTCCCTTTTTCTAGGGGTGCACCAATATGAAATCAAGTATAAGGGCACGAAACAGCATGGAAACGCTGATGGGCTATCACGCCTGCCACTGCCTACTGCGGAGGAAGCACCAGCAGTGGATCCTGTCGAAATATTTCATTTGACTATAATTGAATGCTTGCCAGTAACTAACGCTGGTATAGAGAAGGAGACCCGAAATGACCCGACACTGTCTCGGGTATATGATTTGATGGTGAAGGGATGGCCAGCACATGGCGACTCACTTTTGCCAGCATTCTCATCCAGAAGAGAACAGCTGTCAGTATGCCAGGGGACCTTGATGTGTGGATCCCGAGTGGTAATTCCACCCAAGTTAAGGGAGAGTGCTCAATGAGCTTCACGAAGGTCATCTGGGAGGGGTGAAAATGAAAAGCCTTGCTAGGGCTTATGTGTGGTGGCTGGGGATCGATCAGCAAATCGAGGACCTGACAAAGAGCTGCTCAGGATGCCAGAAGGTCCAAAATGCACCACCACATGCCCCTCTACACCCATGGGAGTGGCCCTCATCTCCATGGCAACGGGTGCATATTGATTTTGCTGGTCCATTCATGGACTCAATGTTTTTAATAGCCGTGGATGCGCACTCGAAATGGCCTGAGGTGATCAAAATGTCCTCCACCACCACGGAGAAAACGATTGCAGTCCTACGGACCATTTTTGCCAGGAACGGCTTGCCAGAGCAGATTTGCTCTGATAACGGACCACAGTTTGTGTCCGAAGAGTTTCGAAGATTTATGAAAAGGAATGGGGTAAGGCATTACACATCCGCCCCGTATCATCCAGCCACAAATGGATTGGCTGAGAGGTTCGTACAAACCTTTAAAAAAGCAGTAAAGGCCATGTGCGATGACGACATTCCACTGCAGCATAAGGTGGACAATTTCCTGTTAGCCTACAGAAATGCGACCCATGCAGTCACCAACCAGGCCCCGGCCATGATGTTCTTTAACCGAAGGTTGAGATCTCGTCTGGATTTGCTCAGACCAAATGTACGAAGAGATGTTGAGAGTAAGCAATTCCAGCACATCAATGAGAAGCCGACAAGGAGCTTCAATATAGGGCAACCAGTCTTGGCCCGCGACAACCGAACAGAGAAATGGCAACCAGGAACGATATGCACACGGCAGGGGCCACTAATGTACACAGTGGATGTTGGGGAGAACATTGTGAGACGCCATGCTAACCAGATCCTAGAGTCACAGGAACAAGTCAACCCCATGTCTCGGCCATACGTACCTGATGAGGAGCCCGACGTACAGGTCGCATCTACCTCAGAAACAATAGCATTGGAAGCTGATGAATCAACTGACGACAGGGTGCTAGAATCGCCTCCGCACCAAGAGCGAGACACTCGGGAAAGGCGTTATCCAGAAAGAAGCAGGAAGCCTCCCCAGAGACTGAATATATGAGTGGACTATTTTCATATAACATTGTATATTAAAAATGTTAATTGTTAAATGAGTATTATGGTACTGTTAATCTTAAAGGGGAGGAATTGTAATGTATGTAATGTATATATATACCTTAAGGGAGAGAACTACTTTTTATAGCTCCTGTATACTGTAGTACCAGCAGTGATCACACCTGTATATAAACCCTGAATAGTGATCTGTATGGTTAGTTCTAGAGTAACCCACATTGAGTAAACACCTGTTGAATCGTTCCCTGCAGTCTGTTGTCTGATTATTGAAGGACACAACATTAAGATATGTGGACATAACACTGGCTGCCATTTTTCTGTTCGGTAGTCGTCGGCCAAGACTGGTTACCCTACATTGAAGCTCCTTGTTGGCTTCTCATGGATGTGCTGGAATTGCTTACTCTCAACATCTCTTCGTACGTTTGGTCTGAGCAAATCCAGGCGAGATCTTAACCTTCGGTTAAAGAACATCATGGCTGGGGCCTGGTTGGTGACTGCATGTGTCGCATTCCGGTAGGCGAACAGGAAATTGTCCACCTTGCGCTGCAGCGGAATGTTGTCATTGTACATAGCCTTTATTGCCTTCTTAAAGGTTTGTACGAACCTCTCAGCCAATCCATTTGTGGCTGGATGATACGGGGCGGATGTGTAATGCCTTACCCCATTCTTTTCCAAGAACCTCCAGAACTCTTCGGACACAAACTGTGGTCCGTTGTTGGAGCAAATCTGTTCTGGCAAGCCATTCCTGGCAAAAATGGTCCATAGGACTGCAATCGTTTTCTCCGTGGTGGTGGAGGACATTTTGATGACCTCAGGCCATTTTGAGTGCGCATCCACAGCTATTAAAAACATTGAGTCCATGAATGGACCAGCAAAATCAATCTGCACCCATTGCCATGGAGATGAGGGCCACTCCCATGGGTGTAGAGGGGACTGTGGTGGTGCATTTTGGACTTTCTGGCATCCTGAGCAACTCTTGGTCAGGTCCTCGATTTGTTTATCGATTCCCGGACACCACACATAAGCCCTGGCTAGGCTTTTCATTTTTACCCCTCCCAGATGACCCTTATGAAGGTCATTGAGCACTCTGTCCCTTAACGTGGGTGGAATTACCACTCGGGATCCACACATCAAGGTCCCCCGGCACACTGACAGCTGTTCTCTCCTTGTTGAGAATGCTGGCAACAGTGAGTCACCATGTGCTGGCCATCCCTTCACCGTCAAATCATATACCCGAGACAGTGTCGGGTCATTTCGGGTTTCCTTTTCGATACAAGCGTTAGTTACCGGTAGGTATTCAACTATAGTCGAATGGAATATTTCAACAGGATCCACTGCTGGTGCTTCCTCCGCAGTAGGCAGTGGCCGGCGTGATAGCCCATCAGCATTTCCATGCTGTTTTGTGCCCTTATATTCAATCTCATAGTGGTGCGCCCCTAGAAAAGTGACCATCTTTGTCGTCATTGCGCAGTCATCACCGGAATGCCCTTCTTCGGATTAAAAATGGAGACAAGAGGCTGGTGGTCAGCCAGCAAGGTGAATTTCTGCCCGTGCAGATAGTGATTGAACTTTTTCACTCCCCACACTAGGCTGAGGGCCTCCCTGTCAATCTGGGCATAGTTACGCTCGGCTGAGGTTAGTGATCGTGACGCAAAGGCTATTGGCCTCTCTGAGCCGTCCGAGAATTTGTGCGACAGCACCGCTCCAATGCCGTAGGGTGACGCATCACATGCCAACCGAATTGGTAATGCTGGCTTGTAATGGGTCAATACCTCTTTCGATGTGATTAGTGTTTTACACTTCTGGAAAGCTCGTCTACATTCGTCACTCCACTTCCATGGCACCCCAGTTTGCAGTAGGGTGTTCAGTGGGTGTAGTATTGTAGACAAATTTGGCAAGAACTTATGGTAGTAGTTTACCAGCCCGAGGAACGACCTCAGTTGTGACACATTTTCCGATGCTGGAGCCTTGACTACTGCCTCAATCTTCTCTGGGGACTTATGTAACCCCTCTTTATCGATAACGTGGCCACAATACGAGATCTGTTTTCTAAAAAACTCGCATTTGGGGCGGTTAGCTCGGAGCCCATATTCCTGCAATCTAGTGAGCACCTGCTCCAGGTTGGCAAGGTGATCACTGTCATTTTTGCCAGTGACCAGGATGTCGTCCAAATAACACTGGGTCCCTGGGATCCCTTGCAGGACTTGTTCCATTGCCCTCTGCCAAATAGCCGGAGCTGATGCTACCCCGAATACCAGCCGGTTGTATTGGTAGAGACCTTTATGGGTGTTGATTGGGAGGTATTTTTTTGATGCTTCTTCTAGCTCCATTTGCAGATACGCCTGGGCCAGATCAATCTTAGTGAAGCGTTTCCCTCCAGATAGCGAGGCAAAAATATCTTCAATCTGCGGAAGTGGATAATGTACGGTGTGAAGGACCAGGTTCACTGTTACCTTAAAGTCCCCACAGATGCAAACCTTCCTTGGTTCCCCAGGCGTGCTGCTCAACTACTTTTTCATCACAGGGACGATGGGTGTAGCCCACTCGCTCCAGTCTACCTTGGACAGTACACCTGAACGTTCCAGACTCTCCAGCTCTGTTTCGACGGCTGGGCGGATTGCATAAGTTACTGGTCTGGCCTTAAAAAATTTTGGGCTTGCGTTTTCTTCCATTTTAATCGTCGCTGTCATGCCTTTTAGTGTTCCGAGTCCTTGCTGGAACACTTCTTTCACGTCAGTTAGGATCTTTGACAGTCGTTCAGGTGTGACGTCATCATCCTTTTTGTCAGCCACAGTCAGTGCCTGTATGGAATGCCAATCCAGTTGTATTTTCCGGATCCATTCACATCCCAGTAATAGTTGTCCTCCATCTTGCAATACATACAGGTCTAGTTTTGGTGTTTCCTTAGCATTATATATAACGGTCACCCTTATTTTTCCTTTGGGGTAGACTTTTTGCCCCGTGTACGTCTTCAAAATAATTTTTGTGTCTCTCAAGGGTATGTGTGAGAATAGCTGCTCGTAGTCCCGTCGGTTTATGACTGTTAGGGCTGATCCTGTGTCCAATTCCATCTTTACCTGGACTCCTACTAACTTGAGAGTGACCCAAATGGTTCGGTGATCCTCCGTTGTGATCACATTATGTATTTTCAGACAACTCAGTTCCCTGCTTTCGGAGTCGTTATCACTCTTTTGTTCGTCTGAACTATTCTCCGTCATCCTATGTACCTTCTTGTACTTTCTTTGGTTATGTTTCTTATTGCTGGTTTTCTTTCCCGACCTGCAGACTCGTGCTATGTGTCCTACTTTTCCACACTGTCTGCACACTTTGTCTTTGAACCAGCAATCATTCTGGTCATGTGTTGTTCTGCCGCAGCGATAGCACTTCGCTGTTCCATATGACATTTCGTTTGTGCCATATTCTTGCGGTCTCTGTTGTATCTCTGCAGCGCCCCGTGCTGCTGCTTCATATGATACCACAATGCTGAAAGCCTTTGCCAGTGTAAGGTCCTTTTCAGGTAAAAGCCGTTTCTGGGTTCCTTCACTTTGAAGCCCACACACAAACTTGTCCCTTAAGGTATCTGCCAGTCCCGCTCCAAACTGGCAGTGTTTCGATAGTTTGCGCAGTTCTTTTAAATAATCAGCATTGCTTTCATCCTTATGCTGGTTCCATTTGTGAAACTTGAATCTTTCTGCTATCAGCAGCGGTGTGGGGTTTAAATTTTCCTTTAGTATCATTACTATGTCTTCAAAACTCTTTTCCATTGGCTTCGTTGGGGTTACTAGATTTCGTAATAAACCATACGTCTTTGCACCCATTAAATTTAACAATACCGACGCTTTCTTGTCATCTGACACCTCATTTGCCTTGCAGTATACCTCTATTCGTTCGACATATGTAGTCCAATCTTCGACTTCATTGTCAAATGCGGTGATACAGCCACTCTTCGGCATTTTGGGTGTGGTTTAAAATGGCGTCTCCCAATGGCTTAAAATGGCGTCTCCCGCGCTTTACTTCCTCCCCCGCTGCTGCCAATGCTGCTCCCGGCAGTTCTCGTGGCAATGGCGGCACCCTGTAGGTTTCGCGCGCTTCTCCTGCGCTGCTGCCAACACCGCTCCCGGCGGTTCTCGTGGCAATGGCGGTGCCCTGTAGGTTTCTGCACGTCTCTCTCTCCCTCTCTCTGACGCTGCTCGGCCCCTGAACACCGGCTGCGCCCTGTGCGCTCTGCCCTCTCTCTCTCTCCCCCGTCGACGCTGCTCGGCTCTTTGCTGTGCCGCTCGGTCGGGCTCTAGCCCACCGCTGTCTGGGAAGGGTCTGCGCACTACCTGTTGCCAGCCCGTTTCGCTGGACCACCTCAACTGGAAAGCCAAGCCTGGCTCTCGACAGCCTCCCCCACAATTCTCGAGTCTCTGCTGGATGACTGGGCGGTTGCCCGTGGTCGACGCCCGAGTCTCTGGCCTTGACCTCCAATCCACTGATCTCCAGGAACGAATCCCCGGGAGGTGATGCAGAGTTGCAGGTAGGTTGGAACCTGCCTCGTCGCCAATGTTGCGTCAGTGTATAATAAGACACAGACTGCGGAGAACGGTACAACAGGTGTTTACTCAACGTGGCTCACAGTGGAACTGATCTGTACAGATTACTACTCAGGGCTATATACAGGTGTGGTCACTGCCGGTACTGCAGTATACATGAGCTGTAAAAGATAGTTCCCCACTTAAAGCTATATACATTACAGCGGAGACCACATAAGGACAGTAACACAATTCACTATGTATAGCCAATGTTGTTATCGCTCCACGTTATGTACGGAACTTGGTTGGGTTATCGGGGCAGGGTCCCTTTAAGAATCGTCGATTGTGTGATGACATCATAGCCCTGCAACGAGGCCGAGTCCCTCAGTCCAAGCGGAGAGTTAATAAAGCTAACACGCGTTTTTCTTTGCTGCTATGAAAGTCTGGCAGTCTGTTTATTTCCAGCGACTCCCACATTTTGACGTTTGTGCTGTCAGTGTTCTACAGCATTGAGGTGCCGGCAAGCACTGCACAGTGGTGCACGGCTGCACCCAGGCTTTCCCATGACTCCCTCCATATGCTTATGGAGGGAGTCACAGCATGCAGGGAGGTCCTCTTCCCTTCCCATGGGTTGAATAGACTTCCCCAGGACACCAACGCAGCCTGGTTGCACAATGAACAGGAGGGCACAAGCAGGGATGTCATCAGGATAACCTGGGAGCAGTGGAGCAAACCTTTCAATGATCTGAGTAGATCACGAAACATTATTGCAAAGTCACACTCCACCTCATCCTGCTGTGTCATTCATCACATGCCCATCACTCTGCCTTCCCTACCCTACTCCTGCACATCTTTACTCACACCAACTTACCTTACACCTCCACCCATTCCTCTCTATCTACATTCTCACATCCCCAACTCACTAGCCACCCTTCACGCTCACCCTCATCCTAGTGCAATCATACCAACTAATAACACACAATGGTAGGCACTAGGGTGTTTTAGCCAATGTTCATGTAAAGTTTCTGTTAATGTGCTGTCAAACACTGAAATCTTTATTTTCAACACTTTGCATTCTTGGACAGATTTGTGTGCACCTTTGGAAGTGAATAGTGAGTTGCAGTGAATGGTGAGACCTAACGGTACCCCCCGCAGTGGTGATGAGTGTGAAAGGAATAACTTGGGCATTGTAGGGATGTTTTATGGTGTTAGTGTGGAGTGGTGCCAACCTGACGCATCATGTGGCAGCTAGGGTGTACAGCATCAAGTGAAGTAAATGTGGTCCTGTTGAGGCCATCCCTGGCCTCATGGGCAGCAATGTGGTTGGTGCTGATGCCCTGTGTCCTGTGCAGCATCAGTTGATTGCGGAGAAGGTTGGTGTTATTGTTGGTGCTGTTGGTGTGCCTGATGATGATGGTGTTGGGGTTGATCATGGAGAGATTCTGAGGACCAAGGTGAGAGAGTTTCACGAGCACCCATGCTGATGGAATAGGTGGCAGATGAAGTAGAGATGACAGTAGCGATCTGCCAATGGTGGGAGAGGTAATGAGGTCAGACTGGATGGAGATTTGTGTAAAGACTTGCAGCGTCCTGTCTGTAGTGGAAATGCAGTTTAGAGAAGCTAGTGGTTAAGGGAACATTTCTCAATCAGCTGGGAGCTTTGACTTGACAATTGAAGCTGTCAACTTATCAGCTGATTCAATGGCAACTGACCTCCCACCTCAGCTTCACAGACGAGGTCTAGGCACAATGGGAAACCAGTGGGCAACCTGCTAAATCCAAAAAGCTGGGGAAAAACCATTGATAAGTGGCTGTAAAGAAGCCACTGATGATTTTAATTGCCTCCCCTGCCGCTGTCTGTCGGGTCTGCTCAGCGCTGGCAAACCCGACAACAGGAAATGCAGGTGTGCGCGTTTTGACAGCGGATTCCCGACCCGCTGTCAATCATTTAAAATTTAACAGCTGACCCACCACCCATCCCATTCACTGAGCACAGGCAAAATTCCGGCCATAGAATGGTTACAACACAGAAGGAGGCCAATCGGCCCATCGAGCTCGTGCCGGCTCTCTGCAAGAGCACTTCAGCTAGTTCCACTCCACCGCAATTTCCCCATAGCCCTGCAATTTTTTTCCTTTCAGGTACTTATCTAATTCCCTTTGGAAAGCCATGATTGAATCTGCTTCCACCATCCTTTCAGGCAGTGCATTCCAGATCATAACCACTCGCTACGTAAAAAAGTATTTCCTCATGTCGCCTTTGGACCTACTGCCAATCACCTTAAATCTGCGTCCTCTAGCTCTCGATCCTTCTGCCAATTGGAATAGTTTCTCTCTATCTACTCTGTCCAAACCCCTCATGATTTTGAACACCTCTATCAAATCTCCTCTCAATCTTCTCTGCTCTAAGGAGAAGAACCCCAGTTTCTCCAGTCTATCCATGTAACTGAAGCCCCTCATCCCTGGAACCATTCTTGTAAATCTTTTCTGCACCCTCTCTAAAGCCTTCACATCCTTCCTAAAGTGCGGTGCCTAGAATTGGACACAATACTCCAGTTGTGGCCAAACCAGTGTTTTATAAAAGTTCATCATAACTTCCTTGCTTTTGTACTCTATACCTCTATTTTATAAAGCCCAGGATCCCATATGCTTTTTTAACCACTTTCTCAACCTGCCCTGCCACCTTCAACAATTTGTGCACATAGAAACATAGAAGATAGTAGCAGGAGTAGGCCATTCAGCCCCTCGAGCCTGGTCCACCATTTAATGAGATCATGGCTAATCATCCAAATTCAGTATCTTGTCCCTGCTTTCTCCCCATGTCCCTTGATCCCTTTAGCCTTAAGAAATATATCTAACTCCTTCTTGAATATTTTTAATGTATTTAATGAACTGGCCTCAACTGCTTTCTGTGCAAGAGAATTCCACAAGTTCACCCCCCTCCCCCGGCCTCTCAGTTCATGCACTCTCTTTAGAATTGTATCCTTTAGTTTATATTGCCTTTCATCGTTCTTCCTACCAAAATGTAACACTTTGCACTTTTCTGCATTAAACTTCATCTGCCACATGTCCGCCCATTACACCAGCCTGTCTATGTACTCTTGAAGTCTATCCCTATCCTCCTCACTGTTCACTATACTTCCAGGTTTTGTGTCATCTGCAAATTTTGAAATTGTGCCCAGTACACCTAAGTCAATCATTGATACATATCAAGAAAAGCAGTGGCCCTAGAACCGACCCCTGGGGAACACCACTGTCCTCCAGTCCGAAAAACAACCATTCACCACTACTCTCTATGTCCCGTCACTTAGCCAATTTCGTATCCTTGCTGCCACTGTCCCTTTTATTCCACGAGCTTCAACTTTGCTGGCCTATTATGTGGCACTTTATCAAATGCATTTTGGAAGTCCATGTACACCACATCAACCGCATTGCCCTCATCAACCCTCTCTGTTGGTTAAACATGGTTTGCCTTTAACACATCCGTGCTGGCTTCCCTTAAATAATCCCACTTGTCCAAGTGACTGTTAATTTTGTCCTGGGTTATTGTGTCTAAAATCTTCCCCATCTCTGAGGTTAAGCTGACTGGCCTGTAGTTGCTGCATTCATCCTTACATCCTTTTTTGAACATTTGCAATTTTCCAGTCCTCTGGCGCCAACAAGGATTGGAAGATTATGGCCAGTGCCTCCGCGATTTCCACCTTTACTTCCTTCAGCATCCTAGGATGCACCCCATCCAGTCCTGGTGACTTATCTACTTTAACTACAGCTAGTCTTGCTAGTACCTCCTCTTTATCAATTTTTATCCCATCCAATATCTAAACTACCTCCTCTTTCACTATGACATTGACAGCATCTTCTTCCTTGGTAAAGACAGATGCAAAATATTCATTTAGTACCTCAGCCATGCCCTCTGCCTCCATGCGTAGGTCTCCTTTTTGGTCCCTAATCGGCCCCACTCCTCCTCTTACTACCCATTTACTACTTACTAGCTGGAGTGCCCGGTGGTGCCGAGGGTTTTTTGAGGGCATGTTGTTATGAAAAAAGTACAAATAATTTTTATATATATAAATGAGTTTGTCTGTCTGTCTGTGTGGGAAGGAGAGAGAGAGACTGGGGGGGGAGAGAGGCATGGGGATCGAGAGAGTGACTGGGGGGAGAAGAGAGCGACTGGGGGGAGAAGAGAGTGACTGGGGGGAGAGAGCGCGACTGGGGGGGAGAGAGCGCAACTGGGGGGAGAGAGCGCGACTGGGGGGGAGAGAGCGTGACTGGGGGGGAGAGAGTGTGACTGGGGGGGAGAGAGCGTGACTCGGGGGGAGAGAGCGCGACTGGGGGGGAGAGAGCGCGACTGGGGGGGAGAGCGTGCGACTGGGGGGGAGAGAGCGTGACTGTGGGGGAGAGTGCATGACTGGGGGGGAGAGCACGCGACTGGGGGGGAGAGCGCGCGACTGGGGGGGAGAGCGTGTGACGGGGAGAGCGTGTGATTGGGGGGGAGAGAGTGCGACTGGGGGGGAGAGAGCATGACTGGGGGGGAGAGAGCGTGACTGGGAGGGAAAGAGCGACTGGGGGGAGAGAGCGACTGGGGGAAGAGAGAGAGAGACTGGGGGGAATAGGGAGAGAGAGAGACTGGGGAAGAAGAGAGAGACTGGGGGGGAGAGAGTGAGAGAGAGACTGGGGGGAGAGAGTGAGAGAGAGACTGGGGGGAGAGAGAGACTGGAGGGGAGAGAGAGAGAGAGAGAGACTGGGGGGAGAGAGAGAGAGAGAGACTGGGGGGAGAGAGAGAGACTGGGGGGGAGAGAAAGAGAGAGAGAGAGTGGGGGAGAGAGAGAGAGGGGGGGAAGGAGAGAGAGAGAGTGACAGGGTGGAGAGAGAGAGAGGGGGGGAAGGAGAGAGAGAGACGCCGCTCCTCCAGTCGATGTGTGTTGTGGGCCCGACCCCTGATGAGCGCCCGATCAGCTGAGCCCAAGCCCCACGCGCGGCATAGCGCCTCAGGCCCGGCCGGGCTCTCGGGCTGCGGGGGGCAAAGGAGAGAGAGAGACGCCGCTCCTCCGGTCGATGTGTTGCGGGCTGACCCCTGATGAGCGCCCGATCAGCTGAGCCCGAGCCCCGCGGTGACCCCAACTCACCTCCTGCTAGACTCCGTCCCGCCCCGTCAGCCTTTACCAAGATGGTGGCGATGGCTACGTGCGGCTCCACCCCGTCAGCCTTTACTAAGATGGCGGCGATCGCGGGCCGCTGGTTTGGAATTGGGCCCAGCGGGACGGGCTGTGCCTAGCTCAGGCGTGGCTGGCGAGGAGAGTCCGAGGCTTCGAGGCCTGAAGCCTGCAGGCAGCTCATCCACCACCGAGGGGTGAAAGCCCGAGTCCCCTTTGCAAATGGATTTTTTTTTCTTTGAAAACCAACTTTTTTTTTGCTGGAAATCTATATTTAATGTGTCAATACTAATGAATCAACAATTTCCTCACCTCCATTAACATTTTTTGAGGCCTGGCAGGTGTTTAATGGCCGCCACTCACCTCAGCTCAGCTCCCGCTCGGCAGTTTGAACGATTAGGCCCCGCCCACAAACGCCATGAAACGCCCCCCAATTGGTCAACCACCACGTCACTCAACGCTAATGAGCAGTAGGATTGGTCAACGTTCACGTCACTCAACGCTAATGAGCGGTAGGATTGGTCAACCGCTAATGAGCGGATTTTGTCCTTTTTTTGAAAGTTTTTTGTATACTGTCCGAACAATTTTTGTCTGACCAAAATTTTGTCTGACCAATAGACTCCCCTAATGATAAGCTTTCTTTTGATATAACATATGTGTAGGTACGCTCTATAACTTTTGATTGTATAGCCGGACAGACAGACAGACAGACAAACAGACAGAGAGACAAACTCTTTTATATACTGTTAGCTGGAGTGCCTGGCGGTGCCGAGGGTTTTTTGAGGGCATGTTGTTGTTGGAAGAGAGAGAGAGAGAGACTGGGGGGAGAAGAGAGAGACTGGGGGGAGAAGAGAGAGAAGGGGGGAAGAGAGAGAGAGAGACTGCTGGATTTAATTCGGGATTAGCCTGGAGAGAGAGGTGGGGGAAGGAGCACCTCAGGCCTGGCCCGATGGACCCCTGCGAAGGAAGGAAGGAAGGAAGGAAGGAAGAAGGCGAGCCCTCCCTCCCTCTTACTCTTTCCCTCCCTGCCCCTCTCCGCTCCCTCCCTGCCCCTCTCCGCTCCCTCCCTCCCCCTCTCCTCTCCCTCCCCCTCTCCTCACCCTCCCTCCCCCCCTCTCCTCTCCCTCCCCCTCTCCTCTCCCTCCCCCCCTCTCCTCTCCCTACCCCCCTCCTCTCCCTCCCCCCCTCTTCTCTACCTCCCCCTGTCTCTCCCTGATTTCCTCTCTGTCCCTCCCTCCCCTCTCTGTCTGCCTTTCCTGAGAGCCCGGCCGCGCTGAGCTGAAGCCGCCATGTGCGGATCAGTGGCTCAGGGCTGGCCGTGTGCGCGGCCTAGCGTGTGAGGCTCGGCTGGACTCACCTAAGCTGAGGTCGCGCTCTGGGCTGCCGCCGATGTTAACGCGCGCGCTGACTCCTGCCCCGCCAGCCATTAGTAAGATGGCAGTGATGGCTACATGCGGCTCAGTCCCGCACCGCCAGCCTTTACCAAGATGGCGGCGATCGCGGGGCGGGACGGGCGGTGCCTAGCTCGGGCGTGGCTGGCGAGGAGAGGCTGAGGCTTCAAGGCCTGAGGCCTGCAGGCAGCTCATCCCACGCCGAAGGGGGGAAAGCTCGATTCCCCTTTGCAAAAGGATTTTTTTTTCTTAAAAAGCAACTTTTTTTTTGCTGGAAATCTATATTTACACGCAGAAAGTGGGAAAAAGAAATCAATAGTTAGGAATCAAGATGCCGGCCACTCACCACAGCTCAGAAGGATTAGGCCCACCCACCACGCAATGAAACCCCCCCCGTGACGCACCAATTGGTTAACCATCAGGTTAATGCCCTGTACGATTGGTCAACCATTACTTCACTCAACGCTAATGAGCGGAATGTTGCCGTTTTTGAACCTTTTTTGTATACTGTCTGAACAATTTTGTCCGACCAAAAAGTAAGTACACCTATTAGAGTCCCCTAATGATAAGCTTTCTTTTGATATAACATATGTGTAGGTACGCTCTATAACTTTTGACTGTATAGCCGGACAGACAGACAAACAGACAGACAGAAAGACAGACAGACAGACGGACCGGTTTATTATATATATATAGATAGAGAAGCTGGAGTGCCGGCGGTGCCGAGGGAACTCAAGAACCCTGTGACAGACAGAGAGATGGGGGGAAGGAGAGCGAGAGGGGGGGAAGGAGAGAGAGAGAGAGAGAGGGAAGGAGAGAGAGAGAGAGGGGAGGAGAGAGAGAGGGAAGGAGAGAGAGACAGAGAGCAAAGGAGAGAGAGAGAGGGAAGGAGAGAGAGAGAGAGGGAATGAGAGAGAGACAGAGAGAGAGGGAGAGAGAGACAGAGAGAGAGAGGGAGAGGGAGAGAGAGACAAAGGGAAGGAGAGAGAGAGAAAGAGGGAAGGAGAGAGAGAGAGAAGGAGAGAAAGGGGAAAGGGGTGGGGGAAAGGGGAAAGGGGTTGGGGAAAGGGGAAAGGGGTGGGGGAAAGGGGAAAGGGTGGGGAAAGGGGAAAGGGGGGTGCGAGGGGGTTGGCAAAGGGGTGGGGGGGGAAGGGTAGGTGGGAAGGGGGGGGAAAGGGGCGGTGGCAGGATGGGAGAGGTGGGGGGGGGAAAGGGGGGGTGGGAAAGGGGGGTGGGGGGAAGGGTGTGTGTGGGAGGGGGAAAAGGGGGGCTGGGAAGGGGAGTGTAGGGGGGTGGGAAGAGGGGATGGGGGGAGAAGGGGGGGAAGGGAGGGGGGAAAGGGAGGGGGGGAGCCAGCAGACCCTCTCCCCTCTGCCAGTGTTGAGAGTTGCGCTGCCGGTGGCGGTTGGAGAAGGCTAGGCCCCCGGGCCTCAGGCACCCACACTGACATGGCCCAGCCGAGCCCAGCGCCCCAGGCAGCCCGAGCTCCGCAGCCGCCATTCAGCCGCAGGCCACAAAGCACCCGAGCCGAGCACCGGCGATGGCTCTGCGGAGCTCCGTACAGCCCCGCCAGGCTTTACAAAGATGGCAGCCGGTGGCTACGCTCGGCTCAGGCCTGCCCTGCCAGCCTTTACAAAGATGGCGGCGACCACAGGCCGCTTGTTGAGCGGGACGGAGGTGCCTAGCACAGGCATTGCTGGGGAGAGAGACTGAGGCTTCGAGGCCTGCAGGCGTGGTAACCCTGGAAGGTTGCAGCGCCCGGCGGAGGTAGCGAGTCAAGAGGGAAAAAAAAGGGTGAAAGGTAGGAAAATTAATGAGGTAAGAGAAAATATTTACAAATTAACTTTTTTTTTAAAACAATTTAATTGTGTTTTAAAAGCAACATTTTTTTTGCTGGAAATCTATATTTGAAAATAAACACGCAGAAAGTGGGAAAAATAAATGTATAGTTAGGAATCAAGATGGCGGCCACTCACCTCAGCTCAGAGGATTAGGCCCGCCCACACATGCAATGAAACGGCCCCCGTGACGCACCAATTGGTCAACCATCAGTTTAATCCCCTGTACGATTGGTCAACCATCACGTCACTCAACGCTAATGAGCGGAATGTTGCCGTTTTTTTGAAGCTTTTTTGTATACTGTCAGAACATTTTTTGTCTGACCAAAAAGTAAATACACGTATTAGAGTCCCTAATGATAAGCTTTCTTTTGATATAACATATGTGTAGGTACGCTCTATAACTTTTGATTGTATAGCCGGACAGACAGACAAACAACAGACAAACAGACAAACAGACAGAGAGACAGATGGACTGGTTTATATATATAGAGTAGCTGGAGTGCCCGGCGGTGCCGAGGGTTTTTTGAGGGCATGTTGTTGTTGGAAGAGAGAGAGAGAGAGTTGGAAGAGAGAGAGAGACCTGGGGGAGTAGAGCGAGACGGGGGGGGAAGTAGAGAGAGACGGGGGAGAGAGAGAGAGAGAGAGACTGGGGGGGAGAGAGAGAGAGACTGGGGGGGAGAGAGAGAGACTGGGGGGAGAGAGAGAGAGAGAGACTGGGGGGAGAGAGAGAGGGAGAGACAGGGGGGAAGAGAGAGAGACAGAGAGAGAGGGAGAGAGGAGACAGAGATGGAGAGGGAGACAGAGACAGAGAGAGTGAGGGAGAGAGAGACAGAGACAGAGGGAAGGAGAGAGGAGAGACAGAGAGGGAAGGAGAGAGAGAGAGAAGGAGAGAAGGGGAAAGGGTGGGGGAAAGGGGTGGGGGGAAAGAGTGGGGGGAAAGGGGTGGGGGGGAAGGGGTGGGGGGGAAGGGGTGGGTGGAAAGGGGTGGGGGGAAGGGGTGGGGGAAGGGGTGGGGGGGAGGGGCGTGGGGAAAGGGGTGGGGGTGAAGGGGGTGGGGGGAAGAGGGGGGGAAGGGGGATGGGGGGAAGGGGGAAGGGGGTGGGGGAAGGGGGAAGGGGTGGGGGAAGGGGGAGGTGGAAGGGGGGTTCGGAGGGGGAATGGGAGAGGGGAAGGGAAAGGGGAAGATGGGAAGGGGGAAGGGAAGTGGGGGGAAGGGAAGGGGGGGTGGAAGGGAAGGGGGGGAAGGGAAGGGGAAGAGAAGTGGGAGGGGGGAGAGGAAGGGGGTGTTTGGGAGGTGGGCAAAAGGGGTTGGGTGGGATGGGGGTGTGGGGGGGAAGGGAGTGTGGAGGGGAAGGGGGGAAGGGGCTGTGTGGGAGGGAGAGGAAACGGGGGTGGAAGGGGGTGGTGGGGGGAAAGGGGTGTGGGAAGGGGGTGGGGAGGAAAGGGGGTGTGGGGGGAAGGGGGCTTGGGGGAAGGAGGGGGGAGGGGAAGGGGGGAGCCAGCAGACCCTCTCCCCTCTGCCAGTGTTGAGAGTTGCACTGCCAGCGGCGGTTGGAGAAGGCTAGGACCCGGGGCCTCGGGCACCCGCACTGACATGGCCCAGCCGAGCCCAGTGCCCCGGGCAGCCCGAGCTCCATAGCCGCCGTTTCAGCCACAGGCCACAAAGCACCCGAGCCCAGCACCGGCGATGGCTCCGCGGAGCTCCGTACTGCCCCGCCAGCCTTTACAAAGATGGCGGCAGTAGCTACGCTCGGCTCAGGCCCACCCCACCAGCCTTTACAAAGATGGCGGTTGATCGCGGGCCGCTTGTTGAGTGGGACGGGAGGTGCCTAGCTCGGCGTGACTGGGGAGGAGAGCCCAAGGCTTTGAGGCCTGCAGGCGGGGTAACCCTGGAAGGTTGCGGCGCCCGGCGGAGGTAGCGAGTCAAGAGGAAAAAAAAAGGGTGAAAGGTAGGAAAATTAACGAGGTTAGAGAAAGTATTTACAAATTAATTAACTTTTTTTAAAAACAATTTAATTGTGTTTTAAAATCTAGATTTGAAAATAAACACACAGAAAGTGGGAAAAGAAATGAATAGTTAGGAATCAAGATGGCGGCCACTCACCTCAGCTCAGAAGGATTAGGCCTGCCACACACACAATGAAACACCCCCTGTGATGCACTGATTGGTCAAGCATCAGGTTAATCCCCTGTACGATTGGTCAACCATCACGTCACTCAACGCTAATGAGCGGAATGTTGCCGTTTTTTGAAACTTTTTTGTATACTGTCTGAACAATTTTTGTCTGACCAAAAGTAAATTCACCTATTAGACTCCCCTAATGATAAGCTTTCTTTTGATATAACATGTGTTTAGATACGCTCTATAACTTTTGACTGTATAGCCGGACAGACAGAAAGACGGAAAGACAGACAGACAGAGAGACGGAAAGACAGAAAGACGGAAAGACAGACAACCATTTTATATATATAGACCAGCTGGAGTGCCCGGCGGTGCCGAGGGAACTCAAGAATTCTGTGCCAGACAGAGAGAGGGGGGAAGGAGAGAGAGAGGGGGGGAAGGAGAGAGTGAGGGGGGGAAGGGATGAGAGAGCGAGAGAGAGAGAGGGAAGGAGAGAGAGAGGGAAGGAGAGAGTTAGGGAAGGAGAGAGAGAGACAGGGAAGGAGAGAGAGAGGGAAGGAGAGAGAGACAGAGAGCGAAGGAGAGAGAGAGGAATGAGAGAGAGACAGAGAGAGAGAGGGAGAGAAAGACAGAGACAGAGGGAAGGAGAGAGAGAGACAGAGAGGGAAGGAGAGAGAGAGGGAAGGAGAGAAAGGGGAAAGGGGTGGGGGAAAGGGGTGGGGGGAAGGGTGGGGGGAAGGGGGAGGGAAGGGGGGAAGGGGGGGAGGGGGGGTGAAAGGGGGATGAAGGGGGGGAGGAAGGGGGAAGGGGGGCAAAGGGAAGGGGGAAGGGGGGTGTGTGGGAGGGGGGTGGGAAGGGGGTGTGGGGGGAAGGGGGGTGGTTGGGGGGGAAGGGGTGTGTGGGAGGTGGGGAAAGAGGGGGTGGGAAGGGGGTGTGTGGGGGGGAAAGGGGGGTGGAAGGGGGTGTGGGGGGAAGGGGGTGTGGGGGAAGGAGGGGGGAAGGGGGGGGGAAACAAGGGAGGGGGGGAGCCAGCAGACCCTCTCCCCTCTGCCAGTGTTGACAGTTGTGCTGCCGGCGGCGGTTGGAGAAGGCTAGGCTCTGGGGCCTCGGGTACCCGCACTGACATGGCCCAGCCGAGCCCAGCGCCCCGGGCAGCCTAAGCTCCACAGCCGCCGTTCGGCCGCAGGCCACAAAGCGCCCAAGCCCAGCACCGGCGATGGCTCCACAGAGCTCCGTACCGCCCCGCCAGCCTTTACAAAGATGGCGGCGGTGTCTACGCTCGGCTCAGGCCCGCCCCGCCAGCCTTTACAAAGATGGCGGCGATCGCGGGCCGCTTGTTGAGCGGGACGGGAGGTGCCTAGCTCGGCGTGGCTGGGGAGGAGAGGCCGAGGCTTCGAGGCCTGCAGGCGGGGTAACCCTGGAAGGTTGCGGCGCCCGGCGGAGGTAGCGAGTCAAGAGGAAAAAAAAAAGGGTGAAAAGGTAGGAAAATTAATGAGGTTAGAGAAAATATTTACAAATTAAATTAACTCTCTTTTTAAAACAATTTAATTGTGTTTTAAAAGCAACTTTTTTTTTGCTGGAAATCTAGATTTGAAAATAAACACGCAGAAAGTGGGAAAAAGAAATGAATCGTTAGGAATCAAGATGGCGGCCACTCACCTCAGCTCAGAAGGATTAGGCCCGCCCACACACACAATGAAACACCCCCATGACGCACCGATTGGTCAACCATCAGGTTAATCCCCTGTACGATTGGTCAACATCACGTCGCTCAACGCTAATGAGCGGAATGTTGCTGTTTTTTGAACCTTTTTTGTATACTGTCTGAACAATTTTTGTTCCGACCAAAAAGTAAATACGCCTATTGATAAGCTTTCTTTTTATATAACATGTGTGTAGGTACGCTCTATAACTTTTGATTGTATAGCCGGACAGACAGACAGACAAACAGACAGAAAGACAGAAAGACAGACATACGTTTTTATATATAGATAATTATATGCCTATAGAAGACTTTTGGATTTTTTTTAATGTTAGCTGCCAATCTATTCTCATACTCTCTCTTTGTCCCTCTTATTTCCTTTTTTCTCTTCCCCTCTGAACTTTCCGTATTCAGCCTGGTTCTCATTTGTATTCTCAACCTGACATCTGTCATATGCCCCTTTTTTCTGCTTTATCTTACTCTCTATCGTTTTTGTCATCCGGGGAGCTCTGACTTTGGTTGCCTAACTTTCTCCCCTCAATGGGACTGTCCCTTAACTGTATCCGAACTATCTCCTCTTTAAAGGCAGCCCCATTGTTCGATTACAGTTTTGCCAGCCAATCTTTGATTCCAATTTACCGGGGCCAGCTCCATTCCCAACCCACTGAAATTGGCCCTCCTCCAGTTAAGTATTTTGACTCTAGATTGCTC